>NW_015159722.1:883245-1046532 GCF_001447785.1 Gekko japonicus | reverse complement strand
GGGAAAGAGGAAGTTTTCTACCCTATTCCTAAATTTGTGGAGAGCCTCTCCTATACTAGTTACTTTGTCCATCTCCAGCTCCTTATTTCCAGTTTTGAATATCTCAGACTAAGAGAAGTTCCACATTTGACCGCAGTTTCCCACAGTTATCAGAAGATGAAAAGGTGCCCTAAAATACTCCTTTTTGAGTAAAAATTCCCTGACCTTTATTGTGCCAAAATTGCATCCTGTCAGGGCCAGTTCTCTAGCCAAATACTTGCATGGCACAAGAAGGGCAGATATCATGACACCATGGGAACTCAGCTCTCTCCTAGCTATATGTGGCATGGGAGTTAATGCACAGTGCCTCCTGGCCCTGCACCACAATTATTTAGGACCAACAGAGCTATAGCAGGAGACCTTGCAAGCCAGTTCATTGCCTGCTGGGGTGCGGGAATGGGGGCATGCACCAGCATTGTGTCACAGTGAAAACTGGAAATGATGTCAGCATGTCCCTGTGTCATCGATTTATCAATCCCCACCCCTAAATGTTGAGCTTGGGATCATTTGGTTTTTGTTAGCCTGAAAATGAATGTGATTGCTGTTTTTCTTCCCATCTATCCCAGTTATGATGGATGGTTGACAGAGCCAGGCTGAAGTGACTTCTACATATACTGGGATAGCCTTTTTGCTTTGGGCTGAAAACCTCCTGAGGTTTTTCTGGGCTATTTGCTTTTTCACAGAAGGGCCTGAAATTAAAAGGGGAAGATCTAGTATTTATACTGGAGAACCCACTGGATTCAATCCTTATCTTGAAACAAGAACTTGGAGACTATGGCCTTGTAGCCGGTTTGAGAATAAATATCAATAAAACGAATGACTAAAAATATGGAAGAGGAGCGGGCAATTCAACTACAAGAAACCTCAAGTTTCCAGCTACAGAAGAAAATAAAATACCTAGGAATTGTAATGACAAATAAATGCAGTTCATTACAAGAGAATAATTATAAAGAACTATTGAGGAAGACAAAACAGGATTTAGAGAAATGGAAAGATCTACAGATATATTTGATGGGACTTATAGCAACAATTAAAATGAATATACTTCCAAAATAGTTATTTTTATTTCAGACAATTCCCATCTTGCAAAACCAAAAAATCTTTAAGGAATTAGAACAATCGATCTCAAAATTTATTTGGTAAGGCAAGAGACCCAGAATAAGTTTGAAAACTCTTCAAGATGCAAAAGAAAGGGGGGGCTTTGGCCTACCTCACTGGAATCTCTATTACAGAGCAGCGGCATTAACGTGGATTAAAGACTGGGTCACATTGGAAGACAAGAGAATATTGAAATTGGAAGGTCATGACCTCTTGTTAGGTTGGCATGCCTTCTTATGGTATGGAAAGGCAAGTACGCATAAATACTTTAAGCAACATTGGGTACGGGCATCCGTAATAAAAGTTTGGGAAAACATGCCCAGACATTTCTATATAAAAAAATCAAAACTGATTGTCCCACTAGAAGCTATTACACTCCCAAATGTTTACCAGGAAGAAATACAGAGAAGGTATCTGGATATATTGGACTCTGAGAAACATTTGAAACCATTAGAAGATTTACCATGGTGGCAAAGAGCGCAAATAGAATCTAGATTTATCAAAGATAAGAAAATTGGATTTTATAAAAACTTGTTAGAGATTGAAAAGATTATTATACCCATGGACCTAAAACTTATACGAAGACTTTATGTACTTTTAATTGATTATTTGCTCTTGGATGAGATAGTGAAAGGGAATATGATTCAATGGGCCCAGAATATAGGGCATAATATTAACTTGGAGCAGTGGGACCAAATATGGAAGAAAAACATTAAGATTACTAAAGCTATTTCTTATAAAGAAAATGTTTATAACATGTTTAATAGATGGTATGTAACACCTGAAAGGTTAGATAAAATTGACTTAAAATGTTCCAATAAGTGTTGGAAAGGTTGGCACATTTTACCCTATGTGCTGGCATTGTGAAAAAAACTAAGAAATATTGGGTAATGGTGCATGAAGTTTTGCAAAAGGTGTTGGGCACGGGAGTGATATTTAAACCAGAGGTCTTATTGTTGAACATTTTACCTGAAAATTCCAACAAAGATGATCGCTATCTGATTGTATATCTAACTACGGTGGCCAGAATTCTTTCTACTAAATATTGGAAATCAATGGAGATACCAACAAAGCGAGAATTTATAAACAAAGTTTCGGAGGCAGCGGAATTGGATAAATTGACTTTATTGATAAAAGGTTTAACAGACTCTACATTCCACAATACTTGGACACGGTTTTATAATTGGTATGATAATCACATGTAGGCAAGTTTATAATGGTCAAACTATTCATTTTATTAGAAAGTATATACTCGATTGAGATAGAGTGGATGATTACTCATCATAATATACAAGAATAGAGATTAAGGTGGATTAGGTATAAGCATAATGTTGTTAAAAAAGAATGATAACCCCCATATATGTGCGCATGTATGTATGTTTATATGTTTATTTTGTGTTTGTGTAAAACATGTGAAAAATTGCAATAAAATTCTGCCTTTCGGGGCAGTTTAAAAAAAAAGAAAGTAAAAATATGTAGTGATTATTAGGAACCATCGGATTAATAGTGTTAGAATGACTCTCCTAGTGCAGGAAAATCAGTATCTGATTGTTCTCCAACAAAGCATCCACAGTCTTGAGAAGGAAATGGCCTTCTCTTCATCTCTGTGCCAGCATATGTGGATCAGAGGTATGCTGCCTCCTAATAAGGAGGTTCTGTTTTAAGGAAAAGGAGTGTATGGTTTTGCATTTTTGGTTCTAGATGGAGTTTTTATTTCACTTTAACAACAATGTGACAGTCTTACTAGCAACAGTTCAGATGGTTTTTGCTTGTAGTCAAAACAAAAAGTAATTTTCCCCCCATAACTTTTGTCTTTCTCTGGTACAGTGGAAGCTCTTCATTTGGGAACATTAATGGCTGCCTATGGATATTTCTTTCCTATCTCAGACCATGTTCTAACACTGAAGGATGATGGTACCTTTTACCGGTTCCAAGTAAGTATAATTGCATTATTTTATTGAACTTACCACTAGTTAGCAAATACTTTCTTCATTGCAAATTTATTTATTTATTTAATTGCATTTATATCCCACCCTCCCCGTGAACGGGCTCAGGGCGGCTTACATAAGGCACATAGTACATACAATATAAAAAGATAAAACAGTTAAAATGCAATTCCATCGGATGCAAGACTAGAAAACTCCCAACAGCTTGTATAACAAAGGGGCATAATAGATGTTACCCGGCCCACCGGCGGCATCGCTCTATAATGGCACGGTGGTGGTGGTGACAGTGGCGGCTCCTACTCAAAAGCCTGGCGGAAGAGCTCCGTCTTACAGGCCCTGCACAAATAGAGTCCTGCCCATGATGTAGCCCAGTACTGTTCATTTCTCAAATACATTCTAATTGAAAGACACATGAATCTGCTTATGGAAGAGGGGAGCTGGATTTGATTCCATGGCTATCTCCCATAGTGACGCTTAGCAGCTCTGATCAGCATAGGCAGCCTAATCACAATTGGCCTGATATAAGACAGGTGGGTTTTCAGTTCCAGAGTCTGGGCTTGGCATTGTGCATACCTGGTCAAAGACCAGTGACACAGGGGGACTTTAAGGGCTCTCACTGAATTTTATGGGGACCTCCTCTTGTGTGGAGTTTTATGTGGACAGGAGGCCTTGTGCTGCTGTGGACATGGTTGCTAAGAGAGCTGAACACAACTGTAGAGTATAAGAAGTCAGGATATTATTCAGAAGGATGTTTATCAGAAAAGTAATAATAAGCCAAATGTGTTTTGAACTGCATTTAGTTCTTAATCTTGAGACAGTTGAATTGAAGAGAACAGCAGTCTTAAGCAGATCATGTAATGTTGGTTTTATTATTAATTCTCTTCAATTTACTGGGAATCAAAAGATTCCCAGAGCAAGTTACAAATAAAAAACATTTTAAAAACATAAATACAAATACTACTCTTCAACTGCAGCTGATCAAATATAGAAAATAGAGAATATTTTAAAAGTAAAGCAGTTAATCCAGTAAGACTTCATCAACATTAGTGTATGAGATAATATAAAAATGACACAAAATAACAAGCGGTCCAAAAATTACAAGGAGCATGTATCTACAATAATTATCCAAAACAAGAAAATGCACACACGTGCACACACACATGAACGTCTAGCATTGTGAAGGGAAAATGAATTCAAATACATCAGATTACAAGGCCTGGTTAAACCAATATTGTTCTGTAACGCCGATGCTTTAATAGGTTTGATGCCAGGTGAGTCAGTGAGGAAAGAGCATTCCACGTTTGAGGAGCCACCTAGGGTTACCAGCAATGCTCCCTCTAAGCTGTGGAGTCTTGTGAGCAAAAATCCTACTTTGTGAGCCACTGGCATTAAAGTTGTGAGCGAGCAATTTGGCTACTGCATAAGTTAGTTTGCTCTGGAGCCCTCCTTCCTGAGCTAAGATGGAAATCTGTGAGCGGCAGGCTAAAATACTGTGAGCCTAGCTCGCACTAACTCAGCTTAGAGGGAACACTGGTTACCAGTCTCGATGTGGGGTAGGATTGCCAACTCTGGGAAATACCTGGAGACTTGGGGGGGGGTGGAGCCTGGAGAAGTCAGGGTTTGGGGAGGGGAAGGACCTTATTGGTATATGGTGCCATCGAGTCCACCCTCCAAAGCAACCATTTTATCCAGGGGAACTGATCTCTATCATCTGGGGATCAATTGTAATAGTGGGAATCTCCAGGCAGCACCTGAAGGGGCTAATGTGGGGGCTAAAAATATCCAGGTGTTTTCCAACCCAGCATCGGCAACCCTAGTGCCATCCCTGAGAAAGCCACGGTTCTCAGAACAGCCTGCCTCACCTGTAAGAAAGGCTGGAGGTAGCAGGATCAAGGTGGGCAGCCGTGTTGGTCTGAAGCAATAGAACCAAGTTAGAGTCCAGTGGGGCACCTTTAAGACCAACACAGTTTTATTCAAGGTGTGAGCTTTCATGTGCAAAGCACACTTCATCAGACACTGGAATGGAATTACAGATTACAGTTGTACATACAGGGGGTGAGTTGTTAAATTACCATGCAAAATAGTGAATATTTTTTTAACAGATAAAAAGAATGACAAGTTTGGAGTCTGGTTATCATCCATTTAGGTTCAGGGGGGGGGATAACACAGGTAATAAATATGTCAGAATTGGAGATTGATGTACCCTTAATTGTGAGAATCCCATCATTAGATCCCACCCATGTCCTTTCTAGCATGGAGGCAAACTTTGCAGTATCTTTTTCTTTAAAGGGAAGCATACCTATATAGAGTATTTTTCTTGTCTCCAGAACAGAGAATTACATTTAAATCTATCATACCAAATTACATTACATATTCAATTAAATTCTTAATTGTTAAGAGTAGTGAAGTGAGATTTTTTTTTTTTAAGTAACATTTTACTTCTCTACAACGTGGTTTCAGAAGCTGGTTTCAGGCTTGCGTTTGTTTTCTTCTGCAGTTTAGAAGTGGTGAATATTGCTGGGGTGGGCGGAACTACAACAATTTCCTGCCTGTTTTGCACCTAACGCCCTGCTCTGCAAATATTTGGGTAGACATGATTAAATCAAACTTCCATGGGTATTCTGTTTGTTTTGATAAGCAGTATGGTATTTAAATGTGTTTGGCTGTCATGGCTGGCATCTTCCCAGAACAATTTTATACAATAAAGCAGTTCTAGTATTGCAATGTATATACCTAGCCTAAGATGAATTCCAGTTGTAAAAGTTTTGTTGTGTTTTGCAGACACCTTATTTTTGGCCATCCAATTGTTGGGAGCCGGAAAACACAGATTATGGTCAGTGTGGATCTCTCTTCTCTTTCACTCCGGAGTCATGCATTGTATGGATGATAATCTCATAACCATATTTTTTATTTAAATCTGGCATCGCTAAGCTCTTCCTGGCCTTCCTTTCCAAACCCAGGGCAAGAACTGCTAATGCTGAGCTCAAGATTGGCTTTGGTTTACAAAGTTTACTAAGGCAGAGGTCAAATCTGCACATGAACTGGGAATACAAAAATAGCATTCTTTTTTTATCAAACCCTTTGTTAATGCATACGATGATACATTGGCAGTGACTCAGATTCTGCCATTTTTGTTAGGTTGGAACAATAGCAAGCAGCTGGCTAAGGAATGGTCAAAGCTGAGAACTTGTTCTGAGCAAACACAATAGATGTTATGTCAATGAATTCTGTGTATGTCCATCATAGCAACCATGGCTATAAATGTCCATATATGCTGCTGTCCTATTGACATATGTGAGGCATTTATAGTTATGCATATGTACCCTTACTTCAAACTCTGACACACAACAAATCATAAGGGTTGATTTGTAGCATTCTGATCAAAGATAATGAGACTGCAGTGTTACACATTGTTGATTAGTTTCCTCCCAGAGCTCAGATTTTTCAAAATGAGTTCATGAGGTTAATTTCTTGTTGATATTTCTACTCTATCAGGGCTCTAGTCGGGGGGGAGCTCTCAGGTACGGAGCTCCGGAAGAGAACCTCTAGGGGGCGGGGCGGTCACGTGGTGAAGCCCCGCCCCCTTCTTTACCCCGCCCTCTGCTTCGATCCTCATTCCGTTTGGGAATGAGGATGAAGCAGGAGGGTAAGTAGCCGGGCCTTCTGACACACTTCCGGTGATGTCAGGGGGTGTGGCCTTCTGTCACTTCCGGTGATGTCAGGGGGCGTGGCATATGCAAATAAGTTATGCTAATGAGTTATGCTAATGAGCTCCGGCAGCTCTTTTTCTACAACAAGACCCCTGTACTCTATAGTATGCATCTAAGGTTTTAAAGGGATCAGACTGAGCATTAAACATGGCATATTTCAAAAGCTGGCAGTTGACTGTTTTAGCTAAATGCAAATTTGGGCATCACTCTTTTTTGGGAATTCTGACAAATTTGTGGTGCTGTACTCTGTACTGTATGGCACCATGCCTGTTTATTGTGTTGGACATTCTTCTTCACTTCTCTGGATTGTATAATTGAAATGGAAGGGACAAAGATTGATAGGGCAACATTGATGAGGCATCTGCCTATTGAATGACTGGAAATTCTAAACACTGGTTGATAGACATTCTTCTGTACATTGAACAGTTGTGCTTTTAGGTGGTTTCAGAGGTCCTTGAGCAAATTATCCTGTGCCTTTGAATGCTCTTGGGATTGGATTGAGCATAAAATTTCTGCTTGCATTAGAACTCTTGTACAAATGGAAACTCAAGAGAAAGACCATGGTAGCCACTTGTGCTAGGTCAGTCTAATTGTATTCTCACTTGCATTTCCTGCAACCATAATGTATAGGGAGGGAAATGGTAGATGTTACATTAGATCTTATGCAACTGGGGATGTGCTAAGTCCATTTTTGTGTCCACACATCACTGGATCCAAGCCTGTCTTTAACCTCAAGTTCACCCCATTCGGTTATGGACTTCTGAAATGAGATGTTCTGGGGCTTAAAAGTACCTGCACATTATGCCCTTCATCAGGATGTGTGCAGTCTGATTGTAGCTATGCACACATCCATGAATGCAATTTGGGCATTGTAAAACAAATTGTAAAGTTAAAGGCTCTTAAACCATGACTTAAATTTAGCCCTGACTCTTTTGACAAAAACAAGTTCAGTGTCACACTATGCATTTTCCCCAGACTCTGATCAATTGTACTGTATTAATGCCATATGCAAAACAGCCACAAATACTATTTGAGAATACAAGCAGGTCTGCTGTAGTTAGTAAATCAAAGTACCCCAACATATTCGTATTGCCTCAACTGGTAAAAGAAAAGTACCTGCTAAACGTTGTAAGAAATCTAAAAGACAGTATTCTAGAAATTTAAAGAATGACAGTTTGCAGAAAATTAGGCATGTGTAGCATCTTACAAATGAAAGTCTGGAACTTTGAGTAATACAACAGGAATCATATACAGCTTTTAGAAAGAGATCCCCCCCCTCCAATGGTTCATGTTGTTAAAAGATTGAAATATTTCTCTAAGTCCCATAGTCTGATAGCCTGCACTTAGGCAAAACTAACAGAGTCATCACTGTGATGAAATATTACCAGATCAAAGACTGGAGGGATCAAGATGAACTTCTGTGTGAAACGCGATTGGAGGAAAAAGTTATAGATCCACAAAATCCAGATGGTGAAGCAAGTAAATGTTTGTCATATATTAGAAGACCAAGAATTCCTACAATCTTTACTTCCTGTCTTCTATAATGGTAACCATAAACTATTACTATAGGTTATATATTTAAATTATAGATCCTGGAACATCTTACCAGTGGAAGTACTTGTTGCTCTTTGCTTTCTAGCGACTTGCCAAGCAGTGTAGTTAAGGACGGCATTGGAAGCCTAGAGTGAGGAAACTGGAGACTGTCTGCTGTTGCTATTAGTTTGTGTATGTTTAAATTGTATTTGCAGGTCTAGAATTGATTCCTCAAGTGCACATATTAAATGGCATGGAATAAAATCACAGGGAATTATCATACAACTTGTGGCTGAATGTCTGAAGGTGTTTTGAGGTTAAGTTGGTTGCTTGGAGGTTCTTCTTGCAGTATTTGATTGGAGTATTTCTATATGCAAGATGACATCACTAAAGTTTGCCCTTGATAGATGAGGTACGTGCATGAGTGAAGGTTAGAGGATTTTCTGGACATTCTTGGTTAATGAGAACCTCAACTAGACCTGCAAGTGATGTGCCCGTATCATACAATGAACATTTTTAAAGGCCTAATGATGTGGACAGAGGGAAGGTGGCATGGTATAGCCTGATCTCATCAAATTTCAGAAGCTAAGCAGGGTCAGTGGTTGGATGGGAGACCACCAAGGAAGACTGCAGAGGAAGGCAATAGCAAACCACCTCTGCTTAATTACTTACCTTGAAAGCCCCTTGCTGGGGTTGCCATAAATCAGCTGCAACTTGAGGGCACTTTACACACATGGAATGATGTGGACATAAAAATTAGTACTTGCCTTCGTCTCCGTTCCTTTTAAGTATGGTCTCTTATCTCAACAACTGACTCAGCTTCCCAGCTATATATAGAAAGTTGTGGGTTTCCTACTAAGTCAACTTATCTGAAATGTAATTAGTCCACTCATAGTACGGAACCTCATAATTATCTGGTCTCTCCGGACCAAAAATAAAAACAAAAACAAACATATGGTCTTTTAGTCAGTTTGAAGGTACAATTAAGCTGCTGGCATTGAAAAAGACCCCCTCCCCCAAAAAATGTCCAAGTAGAAACTTGAAAGCTATGTTAGCATGTATTTATAATCTGTTGCTAGGAAAGAAAATTCAGGAGTTCTTCTTATGTAAGGTTCTTAATAGGAATTCTAAGCAACAGTGCAGTGCCTAACCCAATATCATGTAAGCCTATTTTCTCTCAGCAAAGACTCCTCTGGCTCAGTCTGAAGAAGTTAGCAGTGACTCACGAAAGCTCATGCCCTGTCACAAATTTTGTTAGTCTTTAAGGTCCTACTGGACTCTTTCTCTTTTCTACCACTACAGACAGACAAACATGGCTACCAATTTTGATCTATCTGGACTCTTAGGCATTTATAGCCAGCGTGGCTATAGAGTGGGATAGAGTGGGATAGAGTGATAAACTAGAAACAAGGGGAATCAGGTTCAGATTCCTGCTGTGCCATGAAATGCAGTGAGTGCCCTTGAACCAATCATTCTTTGTCAGTCTAACCACCTCACAGGGTTGTTGTGAATATAAGCAGGAGAAAGAAGGGTCCTTGAAGCAAAGGTTGGATCAAAATGCAGTAGATAGTGCACATCCTGGCAAAAGAGCCTGCAGTACATGGAGAAAATAGGTAGATCCAGAGATCCCCCTTGTCTATATGATGGTTGGGGATAGATACTGCTATGTGCAGCTGAGGCAGCCTGCTTGCACAGAAATGGGAACAGAACCACAGATTCCCAAAGTACATACCTGTGATGATAATGCTCACATTCCAGTGATGCCCCCCTCATCCCTGCATAGTGTGCATGGAGATGTATACTCTCAACTTTTACTCAGTTTGATTGAGAATATATGACCCCATGTTATACTGAGGGTGGGGCACTTTGTTCATCTTGGCACCATGCATTCAGATTCTGGGAAACTATAACACCACAATTACAGCAGCAGCATGCGTATTTGCTTTCTCCCTCTTTTCAAATTAATGCACTCAGGTACCTTGGTGCACTGATTTGATACACCCTCATCTGTTAACTGATTGTCAGACTTAAACATATCATCTGGCTTATTTTGACTTCATAGGGGGAAAAGAGTTCTGCTTCTGTTCCTTGTAGAAATGGATTCTGTTTAAGTGCCAGGTGAAATTTTAATTTTGAAAAAAGAACAGCCGACAGATAAGGGCTTTGTCAAAAGAGAGGACCAAGGTACCTGTGTTCATTAATCGAAAAGGGGAAAAAACGCAGCTAATAAGGCTGTCCCTTTTTAATTTAAAAAAATCCATTATTCAAAAATATAAACTTACCCAGAATATCATAGAAAACCAAGGCTGTATAACTTAACATTTATCAAAACAACATAATCAATGCCCTGACCTGGATAGTGCAGGCAAGCCTGATCTTGTCATATCTCAGAAGCTAAGCGGGGCCAACCCTGGCAAGTATCTGGAACAACAACAACGTAATTGATGGCAAGCTCCTATACACCTCAGAGCTCCCTCTTTAGCATTCTCTTCAGGCTTAGGGCTTAATTGAGGTCCAATATATGATTGTTCCCCTACCTAGATGGCCCAGGCTAGTCTGATCTCATCAGATCTCGCAAGCTAAGTAGGTCAGCCCTTGGATATGGGAGACCACTAAGGAAATCGAAGGTTGCTATGCAGAGGCAGGCAATGGCCAATGGCCTCTGAACATCTTTTGCCTTGAAAACCCCATGGGGTCGCCATAACTCAGCCACAACTTGATGGCACTTTACACACACAATATATGATTAGTGGCTGCCAAATCTATTTAATAAAGTTTCCTTGAGCATTTCTCCTTCCATCTCAAATCTGTTTAATTGCCGTTATCTTATTCATTAGCCTACTAAACCAGGCTTAACAGTCCTGAACTATTGGCATTATCAGTGTGTAATTCTTTCCAATATTGTGCCAAAATCATCTGAATGGCTACCAATAAGTTCTTAACTAAATATCTTAGTTAACTGGTTACAGCTGTCTAGGGAGAATTCCTAGTAGGGCATTTTTCCGCTTGCATGATAAATATAAAAACAGTGTAAAAAGTTGGAAGTGAATAAAGATTCACACACATGGACACACACACGCTTAGTTCATGAAGGTATAAAATTAGTTTATAAACTGAGAACAGAAATGACTATTTGGCATATAGAGAAGATGGCTTCAGTCCAGCTGTACCTGTGCTCATCTAGTTGCACCCCACGACAAATAGTGCTCTAGACAGAGATGCACATCTCAAACTTCATAAAAAGCCATATCCAATTCAGTGGTGTCTGGATGAGCATTCTACTTAAGTGTGGTGGTTTCACCTGCTAAATCAGGGCCTATAACTAAAATCCAGTGCGGAGATAGTCACACTTAGGGTGGATATGGCTTCTATGAAAGGCACATAGTTAACTAATTCCTTCTTTTTCAGAGCAAGCCAGAAACTTTATAAAATCCCTCTAGGTTTAGTTTTGACAAAGGGAAACATCTGGCCTACTTTAACATCCAGACTCTTAGAACTGTGTTTTGTTAGTATTTTGAGCTATCACATTTTTATGTGAACAAACTGGAATCAGTGAGTGCTGTACTTACACATCGGGATGAATTTTGTAAACTACTACTTATTTCTTCTCCATTCATTAAAACATGTAAGAATGGATTTAAAATTCAGGATGCCCTTTCATAACTGTCAAAAACTTCTCAGTAAATCTGAAAGTAAATCTATAGAAGAGCAGGGGTGCTTTTTTCTTTAAAATAGGCACAATCAACTCACATGTATCATCCAAAGAATCCAGTGACATTTCTCCCAAATTATTGCTTTCCTGATTTTTCTCAGGTATCATCCTAGTTTTCTACAATCTGGTTTATAGCAATTTTTGTAGCTTCTGTCACAATTGTAGTACAATCTTTTCAGGTGGGAACTGATGGAACACTGTTGCCTTATCTAGTTTGGAGGTGTGGTTTGTGATATTCTGGTAATACTGTATAACTCCACTTACCTCCATTATCTAACTGTCCATATACTTGTGCTCAAATGCCTTTCTTCTTGAATTATTGAAGCTATGAAGTTCCTAGAAATGAAACGACAGTAAATCCCCTACAGTATCAAAGCACAATGAGGTAGTTTTGTCTCATTTGTCAGTTTTGCCTCATTTTTCTTGAAACTCTAGCCCAGAAGTCATCAAATGTTGGCTGCTCAAGGACCCCATTTTGATTTAATTTTTTTGCAACCCCCCCAAGCAAGTTTACATAAAATGTTTAAATAAAATTTCAGAGCTGCTGATAGATAAACATCATACAAAACCTGAACTTTTGGTATTCAACTAGAAACTCTCATTGGCTATTATTGTCTGTGGGCAAAGAGTTGTCTGTCTCCCTGCTGAAATTATTTGCATTGGACAGGAGAGTGAAAACCTGTTCAAATTTGGCACTAGAAATAACTTTGATGATTGTATTAGGGCAGTGGCTGCATCTTCATGTCATTGGATATTGGAAGATAGTTGACTTATAGCAATAATTAAAAACTGGATTCTTGTGAGTGGACGAGTTGATCCAGTTACTAATAATTGCCTGTAGCACAATGATAGCACAGTATTGAGCAATGTGTGGATGCAGCTTGTTTTTCTTTGGTGCCACTCAGTCCATTAGAGTTCCTAGGTCTGAGCTATTAGTTCCCAGAGACCAATTGGTGCATCTTCTGGCTACTGCTGTGAGCTGGTCTGAAAGCTAGATGACTGGTTTTGTCCTCTTTCTCTTAGGCAAAGAGTCCCTGTCCCATTAATACAAGCTGGGAGTGCTCTGTTTTCAGTTTAGCCTACTAGTTCAAGAAGGGCTTGCCCTCTGTCCTTGCAAAGGACTAGTGGGCACACTTGGGGTACCATTACAGACCCCTCCCCCCAACATCAGTTTGAGTAATGGTACTCTAGAAGGAATGCAGAATAAATACTTGGGTGTGAGGCAGAATAAATACTTGGGTGTGAGGCACTTCTGCTAGTGGAACTGACCTTTCGTTCTTCTTCCTCCTTCTGCAGCCCACTGAGCTTCCTGAAATGGAGCTCCTGGAGGACTTAAGACCCTCAGGAATAGTTGAGAGGTTAAATTGGAATCTGGAAGGAGAAGGGGAAATTGCAAAACAATCACCTTCCACTGGTAGAAAATGACCTTTGGATCTAATCCTCTTGTCACTTTCACTTTCAGAAATTAAAATATGAATCATGCACAGCATCAGGGCTATTTTTGGGCAGGAACGCACAGGAACGGAGTTCCGGCTGGCTCCCGAGGTGGCCACACCCAGCAGGAACTAATTATCATAATAGGCCACACCCAACAGCAGAAACTCATTAGGATTGGCTACATTAGGGGTGTGTGGCCTAACATGCAAAGGAGTTCCTGTTACAAAAAAAGGCCCTGGGTTTTGACAACAAACAAGGTAAACAGAATAACAAGCAAAAGGTGGGCATGGCTGAAAACCACAATTCTGGGAACATGGGGGTGCAGCCTAATGTGCTAATGAGCTGTGCTGTCAGGGGTGTGGCCCAATATGCTAATGAGTTCCTGCTGTTGGGTGTGGCCTATTATGCTAATGAATTCCTGCTTGGCTTTTTCTACAAAAAGAGCCCTGCACAGCACTGTTTCAATTCTGGTGTGCGCATACTGGGTTTGATTTAAAAATGAAATTGACAAGGCTCTCGCCTCCCCTTTACCTCTCCTTCCAGTCCTGCTACAGTTTTTTCCCAGACAAAAATGAGTTGAAAACAGATCATTCATTTCATGTTTGTATTTCCACACAAAAGGTTAGCATTAAAAAATGGCATAGGAGCTCTTATAGGAGGACAAGGGTAGGTCAGGTTGGCAACATCAGCTAAGCAGCAAACCCTAGTAAAAAAGACAGCATCATTTCTTTCCCTGAACCAGCAACAACAGCAGTGGTGGGAGATGCACTTTAAAGGGAAAGATGTGGTAGAAATTCTCTCAGCAGTGAAAGCTGGGGCTTTAGTACAAATGGAAAGATGGGCAAAAATTTTCTCAGCAGAGCTATACCAGGTGAAGAAGGACTATAGACCGAGCAATTTGCACTAAATCAGACTCGTGCTTGCAAAGTATTAATGCACACACTATCTCTGCCACAGGTGGTGGTGGCGGCTACAAGCATGGACAGCTTCAAGAGGGAATTAGATAAGCATATGGAGCAGAGGTCCATCAGTGGCTATTAGCCACAAGGTACAGATAGGAACTCTCAGTCTGGGGCAAATGATGCTCTGCATTCTTGGTGCTTGGGGGGGGGCAACAGTGGGAGGGCTTCTAGTGTGCTGGCCCCACTGCTGGACCTCCTGATGGCACCTGGTATTTTTGGCCACTGTGTGACAGAGTTTTGGACTGGATGGGCCATTGGCCTGATTCTACATTGGCTTCTCTCATGTTCTTATTAGATAGATGGATGATGGATGGGTGGGTGGATAAAAATATTGTCCTCAGGAAACACCTTAGGGAAGTTGTATTGTGATTAATGGAAGGTACATTTTCCAGCTTAGTAAAAAGAGAAAAGCTGTGTAATTAGTGTTTATTTCAGACACAATGGAGCATCTCAGCAGGCTTTTCTAAAGCTGTTTGTAATAAACATTCAGCTGTGGTTTTAAAGCAATTTTATACTTAGCCATTCACTGCAGGCATTAATGCTCCTTGTTTCAGTAGGGCCAGAATGACTTGTTATAGGTTATCAGAAATTGTACATGTACTCTCTCTCTCTCTCTCTCTCTGGTGTTTTCATTTTCTTTGAAACATTAGACATGACAAGAATGAGGATAAGATGGACTGTTGGCTAAAAGTATGCAAGAAAATCTCCCTAGGATAAAGTTTCAGTTTAATTTTGAGAATCAAATTGACTGTATTTTGGGGAGGAGTCAGGATTCTTGCACCTCCAGGATAGGCTTCCTGGCAGTGATGAGCATTTGCACATTGCTTTGTGATGCATATTCCTTTAGTCTCCTCTGAGGTGCATCTTCTGCTACTTTTTGAAAAGTTACATTCTAGATAGCACAAAGAAGTTAGTTTTGGAATGGCATGGATCCTGAAGGTCAAATGTACCTATTCAGGTACTAACCAGGGCTGGCCCTGTTTAATGTCCGAGAACTGATGAGATCATAGTAGCCTTGGGCTATCCAGGTCAGGGCATCACATGCATACATTGATTTTATGGTCCTAAATGTTATGGAAATATGCAGGGCTTTTTTTGTAGAAAAAGCCCAGCAGGAACTCATTTGCATAATAGGCCACACCCAACAGCAGAAACTTATTAGCATATTGGGCCACACCCCAACAGCAGAGCTTGTTAGCATATTAGGCCACACCCCCATGCCTTCCCTTGAAGGGAAGGGAAGGCAGCTTAAACTGTCTTCCCTTGGCTTGCCTGAGTGTCCCACAGCTGCAGGGCGCCCAGGCTAGCTGGCCCTTGGACAGGCCAGGGAAGGCACGGGGAGGCATTTAAATGCCTTCCCAATCCTTCCAGGGCCCCCCGGCCCACCTGCCTCGGAGTTGCCGGGGGGTCGCTCTCCAGGCCTTCCCTCTGTAGCCATGCACATGGAGGTTTTGGCTGTAGTGGGCGTGGCCAACTCTGAAGCCAGCCGGAACTCCGTTCCTGTGCGTTCCTGCCCAAAAATAGCCCTGGAAATATGTGCATCTCCAAACAGTGAAAAACACAAGGTGGATCTGTGCAAGGGAGTCACAGGCTAATCATGGATCGATGATCTGGTGTCTGAAGGTTCTCCTCCCCTCTGTTTATGGTGCTTAATACTGTAAAGACTGGTGTATAAATGGCAGGCTCATTTACTGCATAAAAAGTGAATCAGCATATAGGGGGTGGGGGCTAACAAGATGTCTATTGATTCATTTCACATATACACTGCAGAGAGGAAAAGATGCCTGATTTTGCATTTAGCTTGTAGAACAATTTGGAAAAAGTCCTTTGTCACGCGCTAACTATTCTTTCTGAATTGAGAATAACCTCGGTTCCTTTGTTTCATTATCTGTAAATGGAAGAGACATTCATCTCTTTGCTTAGGGCTCTGTTGAGGAAATATGCTACGAAAGAGCTCAGTGTAAATCAGTTGTATCTTGGGCACACAAGTGCTGGAGTAGTTCTTGGAAGTAAATCTTATTGAATATTTAAACAACTTTATAGTCTAAAACACTCCCTCTATTCCAAATAAGCAACTGTGGCACAGATGGACATGCCTCTCCATCTGGGGCCCATTAGTTTTTCAGATAATTTATACTACACCAGTTTGGTGTAGTGGTTAAGTGTGTGGACTCTAATCTGGGAGAACCAGGTTTGATTCCCCACTCCTCCACTTGCACCTGCTGGATGACCTTGGGCAAGCCATAGTTCTGGCAGAGCTGTTCTTGAAAAAGAGCAGTTTCTGTCAAGAGCTCTCTCAGCCCCACCTACCTCACAGGGTGTCTGTTGTGGGGAGGGGAAGGGAAGGGAGTTTGTAAGCCGCTCTGAGACTCCTTTGGGTAGTGAAGGGCGGGGTATAAATCCAATCTCTTCTTCTTCTACTACCCAAAATGAAGGCACGTAGGCTGAAGGATTTACAGCAAGCATCTGTGATTCTTATTCTACTCAGATTTATTTAGCATTCATCATCTCCTAACATAGTTAAATTCCCTTTTATATTTTTAATCAAGGGAGCTAAATGGGAGTAAACTGTTTGTATTTCCTACCTTTTCAAATGTGGCTTCCACAACTGCTGGTAATCCAGCATATAGCTGTAGGCCACAATCCATAGCTGCAAACAGTACATTTTCTCTTAATTCAGATGGCTAAAAACAAAGGGAATAAAAACAATTAATCCTACTTAAATGTTTAACATCAGATGTACATAAGAGTTGCCTGCCTGAGAATTATTGACTGATTGTAGTTGACAGCCACTTCATCTCAGAGAAAAAACAGCCCTCTTTTGTAGAACATAGCCTTTGAAATTGAGCCCCACTTTGTGGGGAAGAGTGGTATATAAATTGAAATAATAAATAAATATAAAACACAGGATGGAGACACAGTGGTCAGGGACCTCTGGTTGAATGGAAGGCGTTATTAAGCCATTAGATCTTGATGTCTGGGGTTTTAGATAGTGTCTGCGATAGCAAGAAATGATTGATTATTTTTTGTGTTCCAGCGGTTTACCTCTGCAAGCGAACAATGCAAAACAAAGCACGGCTTGAGCTAGCAGACTATGAAGCAGTAAGTACCTGGGGCCTTTCCTGGAACTGAGATGTCAAATAAATGAGACTCTGACGCACAGTAGTGTGCAGGGAACAAGACCACAACAATTTTACAAAGAACCCAGCTCCCAGAAAATATCACTTGAGAACCTATGGCCTAAATGTTGGTGTACTGAAAGTGATACTGGAGTTTTAAGGTTCTGAAATCCCTGCTTTAAAAAGGAACTGCATAGTGCTGAGCTGAGAAAGAAGAAAGGAACCATGTTGAAAATCGAGATCCTTTCATTCAAGCTTCTACCAAGTTACAATGGTGAGACTGCTTGTTCAGCAATATGCTAGTCTTCAGTTTTAGACAGATGGTAAATACACAGGCAGGCCTTTGTTGAACATGAACCACACAGTTGCAGCACAGCACAAATGAGGGTCACCTTGAAGATTATCTTGTTTAAAGTGTATTGTGAATGCTTTTTTTCACTGCAGGTACCTGGATTGGGAAAATAGCATATGCATCATTTTAGTGCCAATTTGTATTAGAAAGACTTCTTGCACCTCACTTCAAATAATATACGGTGTGGCTCTCTGCTGCTCAGAAACACTATTTGAAAAAGTAATGTTTAAAGTATCTTTATTAATAGTAGCCGCATAGTTTTTGCACTAGCCTACAGAGCTGCATACTAGATTATACGTTTCTCATATTCTTCTGATAGGATGACTACACATTCAGCTAGAGACCAATATCAAAGCTCACTTTGTTTCAGTTAGTCCCCAATGTAATAAGAATACGACTGAAGAGAGGAGGACAAGTTCTGTTTTCATTTTTAACCAGTGTAAATGTAGAAGAAGCCCTGTGGCAACTACAGTTGCTTCTCAGGACTGACTTCTGCATTGTGTTGTTAACTATATGGATTTTCCCATGAGTCGTGCCTGGATCTAAAAATGTAATGTAAGAAAGGTTTATTTAGAGACAGTTTACTTCTGAGGAAGGCATGGGTGTTTATAGAATCTGGAGTAACACACATATGCTTGAGTCTTCTCTTGGAAGTAGATCTGTATTCAACACTTATTTATGTTACATTTTTACATGTAAGGTTGACTTTTAAGAGCAGGCCATCTGAATGCTGAGGGAAATGAGGAAACAGAGGGCATTTCTGTGTCAAATGGGCCGTAGCATCTTACCATATCCCAGTAATATGGATCCTATAATATCAGTGGGAGATTCTTGATGGGTATCTGTAGAAAAACTAAATGATTTCAGGTTAATATATTTTAAGAGTCTTTCAGGCTCCCGGAGAGACTCCCACTGTGTCATTTAAAATGGCAGTGTAAAAAAATCACACACCCATATTCATCCGAAGTCTTACATGGAATGTAGTGGCAGCATCGCATGTGGATCAGCAACAATATCAGGCTGTAGCCAGCCTGTGGGACAATTGATTCCAAGAAGCCTGTAAAAAGTTTGTAAAACGCTACCCTAGAAACTTGCTAACGTGTGGTGTGTTTTCAGGAGAGCTTGGCCAGGTTACAACGAGCATTTGCACGGAAATGGGAGTTTATTTTTATGCAAGCAGAAGCACAAGCAAAGTGAGTCCCACTGACATTTTGTTGCTGGATTTGTCAGCTACCATCTTACAAGGCATTTCCACTGATGTTCTTTATGTTACATATCTACCTCCCCATCGACAGAGTGGACAAGAAAAGGGACAAGATAGAGAGGAAAATCCTCGATAGCCAGGAGAGAGCATTTTGGGATGTACACCGGCCAGTGGTATGTGTATTGACTTATGTTTGTTAATATGTAACTCCAAAAATCATTTTATACAAGACGGTGACTTATCATATGTCTGGGACTTGAAGGAATATCCCTGTTTTTACTTACTACACAGTACTGTTTTTCACTTTTGGACCACATGAACTGATTGACCCATCCCTAGGTGTTTGCTGTTACTAGTAAACACATTGTTACCTGTGAGCTGGAGTGGAAAATGTGCTTATTGATATATAGTCAAAATGACACAATTCCCATCATACATTTGTTAATATTTGGAGGAGAGGCCATTTGCTTCCTAGTGGTCTGTGGGAAGAAGAAGCTGCATTGTGGGTGGTTAAGATGGCTTGCAGGAGTTGTTGCAATTAGGGCCTCTGGGCCCAACATGTAGATATGTAAATAAAACCTGTCCAGTTCATTGACAAGAGGCTGGGATCAGTTCTTTGTGGACTCTGGAGGGACCTTCTTAAGTTCTCCATATACCACTTGCTACCTTTGCTGGGAATTATTCTGGCACTGTATCCAACAGCAAGCAAGTCAGCCTCTTTCACTGTAGTTAGGATCTAAAAATTGTGCACTTGCAAATATTAAATATTCACTTCTACAGATAAATGTTGTGACCAATGTTCCCTCTAAGCTGTGGAGTCTTGTGTGCAAAACTTCTACTTTGTGAGCAACTGGCATTAAAGCTGTGAGCCAGCGATTTGGCTACTGCATAAATTAGTTTGTGCTGGAGCCGTCCTTCCTGAGCTAAGACAAAAATCTGTGAGCTGGAGGCTAAAAAACTGTGAGCTAGCTCACACTAACTCAGCTTAGAGGGAACACTGGTTGTGACTGTGCAATGTCATATTTTAGCAGTTTGAAAATAGTAATGGTGCTAATTTTTAGTTTTTATTTATTTTTATTTTAATAAATATATACGTTGCTGTTCATTTAATGTAATAAAGTTCCCAGAGTGGTTTGCCAACAAGAAATAAAGCAATAACGGTTTAACATCCTACTTTTTAAAAAAAATTAGAACATTAACAAGCTCAATCATAGGCAGTCTGGCAATAAAACCATAAAAGCAGGGAGAAACAGAGCTATTTATTTTATGACTGGGGATGTTTCCACACCTATTGCTATTAAAGGTTTATAATCTTTCTGAGAAGATAAACATCATGGATTTAACATTTAAAGTGGTGGTATTTATAAAGGCCTAATGCATTATAGCTTCATTCCACTCTATTGAATATTTTGGTTGGTAAAGTTTCTGTGAAGAAGAAAGTAATGAATGCATTGAAGATTTTGCATGAAAAACAACAGATTTTTAGGAATCTGGTTGGGTGTCTTGTGAGAATTACATGAAGCAGAAAGCAGCTACAGATGGTGAGTGGTCCTTAACACAGCTTTAGAGCAGAGCAGCATTTTCTGCCCTTGGTGAAGAGTCAGAAAGGTGGGGAAGTTGAAGAGAGAAAAAAAGACCCTGCACACTGTAACTTATCTAGAAAATGAATCAACATCTAAGGACTCTTTAAAATATTTGATAGGGGTTTTTTAATGTGGAGAAATATAGACCAACCTCCAAAACCTTGCTAAACCTTGGGAAGTTGCTTGCACTCAATCTAACATGCTTGTTAAAAGCCTGTTGTGAAAATAAATAATATAGCAATTGTGAAGCCGTAAAGACACCCTAGAATATAACCAAAGGAATTACTGGCAATAATACTACTAAATATTTTTGTATGCATGTTAGAAAATCAGGTGGAGTCATCCGTATGGCATACATACCTACTTAATCCACAGATATCTGCCTTCAGAATGATGCTAGGCATGACTAGGACCAGAGTACTTTAATACTATCTTTTAGGCACCAGGCCAAATGTTTCTGTTCACCCAGGCTTTTTAATTAAGGGGTTGATCTTTTCATACTACTTTAGTCAGAAAACTGTTATTTTAAGTTATTTATTTATTTATATTTATTTATATTTACATTTATATCCTGCAGGCTTAGGGCAACTAACAACATATACAAATATACATTAGAATTCCATTAAAACTGTCAATCAATATAAAATCATACTACATAAACATAACTTATATTAAAAGATGGTGAACCAATGATGGTACAATTGTTGGCACAGTTGGTAATTGGGCCAGGGCAATATGATCAAGGCGGCACCCTACTTAAAAGCCTGGTGGAAGAGCTCCATTTTACAGGCCCTGCGGAACTGTAAAAGGTCCCGCAGGGCCCTGATGTCCTCTGGGAGCTCATTCCACCAGTGGGGGGCCACCACAGAGAAGGCTCTGGCCCTCGTTGTAACCAACTTGGCGATTTTGGGAACCCGATCTTAGTGCTCACTGGGGTACATGCAGGGAAAGGCAGTCCCTTAGGTAAGCAGGTCCCTGGCCTTATAGGGCTTTAAAGGTAAGAACCAGCACCTTGAAGCATATCCGGTATGCTATAGGCAGCCAGTGTAAAGCTTTTAGGGTGGGCTGGATGTGTTCCCACACAGGAAGGCACAACAACGGTCTCGCTGCTGCATTCTGTACCAGCTGCAGGATTTGGGACAAGGGCAGCCCCATGCAAAGAGCATTACAGTAATCCAATCTTGAGGTGACCAGTGCGTGGATCACTGTTGCTAGGTCATTGCGTTCAAGGAAGGGAACCAACTGCTTAATCAGCCATAGGTGATAAAAGGCCGACTTTGCAGTGGCTGCTACCTGGGCCTCCATCGTTAGGGAGGTATCTAGGAGCACTCCCAAGCTCCTAATCTCCAGCACTGGCACCAGTGGTGCCCCATCAAAGGTCGGGAGAGGGATCCCTAACCTTGGACCAGTCCGACTCAGGCACAGGACCTCTGTCTTTGTCGGATTCAATTTCAGTCAGCTCTTTCTAAGCCAACCAGCTACGGCTTTCAACGCCAGGTCCAAATCTCCCGGACTAGAGTCTGACTGGACATCCAACAACAGATAGAGTTATCAGTGGTCTGTTTGTATGGTCTATTTTTTTATGCTGGTCTGGATTTTTAATGCTGCATTTTAATTAATTTTTTAATTTTTTCCTATTGTTTTGGAGTTTGTAAGCTGCCCCAGGCAGGTTCCTGGAGAGGTGGCATAAAAGTCCTAAATAAATAATACTAAAAACCGTCTACCTGCAATAAGAAATGGTGACGTGTTTGCCAATGATTTAAGGCAGGCAGCCTAGGAGGAGAGCTAGAAGGGGATAATAGAGCACTCCTTCCTGTGACAAAGGGAGCATTGACTTTCTAAAGTTTATACCCTGAAAATCTAGTTGGCCTTTAAGGTGTTACTTACTCTCAAATCTAGCTCTCACATGTTCTACATTGGTTTATTAATTTTTTTTGTGTGTGCATGCACAGTTTCTTTCCAGGTAGTAGGTGTGTGCATTCTTGCATTTCCACTAGGGAACTGTAGCCTATGACTGGGCATATTTTGCACTGTGATACATTTGTATGCTTTCACTTTGGAGTGTATTTGAAATTTCCTAACCTGAAAATTGTAAGGAGGAGTTAAAAGCCAGGATGTAGTCCTTTAACATTTAAGTTCTGAAGTCAGTTCCAGCAATCAACAAACATGTCATGCACTGATACAGCAGTGGCCTTTTTGAGTGCCTAGTCTGCACAGTACATACCGCATAGGCTCAGAAATAGAGCATACCCTCTTAATACTGTCTATTTAAAATTATAAGGAGAAAGACAGTTTTGGCTTTGGGCAACACAGTTTTCTCAGGAATACATTTGGCCATTGTGCTCTGGATGCATTTGCATTCCAAACCTGTGGTATCTAACCTCAAAGCATTTCTGTTGTTTCTGTTTGTGAATAAGCAAAATCCTTAGAATGGCTTTGCTCATCCTCATGTGATACCTTCATATAGCAATATCCCATCCAGGTCACTGTACTGAGAAGGCAGAATGGTGGATCTGCTCTTGTTTTCTACACTTGGATCCTCTAGGAATTGTATGCACAGAGCATCTGTTTTGTACATGCATTCTACACAAGTACCCCCTGTTTCTCGATGCTGGGGCCATGCGAGCCTACGACGCCTCCTCAAGCTGCAGCTGTCGAACCCGACTCTCCCCCGCCTTGCTGGTGCCTGGAAGGACACCCCGCGCAATCGCCGCGTAGTAGCTGCCGCCGCGCCCCAAGGGCTCCCAAGCTCACCGAACAAGGCTCACTGAACAAGGCAGCACCTCGTTCTCTCGACCGCCCAACATGAGCACGAGGCAGCAACTGCCCTGGGTGGGAGTGGAGCCGAGCCTACCTGGCTGGCTCATCCCCGCCCACGTCCCAGTGCGCTGCGCTGCGACGTCGTTGCAGGCCTGCCGGCCTCCACTGCGGCAAATCAGCCCCCAGCCACCATTGCCTTCGGCAGCAGCCGGGAGCTCCCTTGTCCATATCCTTTTTGAGGTGAGACCTCCAGAACTGCACACAATACTCCAGGTGCAGCCTGACCAATGCAGTGTACAGCAGGACTATGACATCTTGCGATTTGGATGTTATGTCTCTGCTTTTTTTAAAAAAATTATTTTCAGTTTCAATCAAAAGTATGTTTGATTACATAATTATAGATTCCTTTAAATCTCATTTCTCTTTCTTTAATATAATATAGTTTTACATATTTTCAAGTCTAGTCCATCTTCTTTATGTTCAGCCAATCATAAATTATTTTCCATCTTTTCCAAAATATCTCCTCTGATTTATTTTGTAACATTATGCTTAATTTGTCCATTTCTGCTACTTCTAATATCTTATGTTTAAGTTCCTTTATAGTAGGTATATCTTTTGATTTCCAACGTTTCGCAATAAGTATTCTAGCCGCTGTAAGTATGTAAACATTTATATAAGTGAGGTCTTTTATATTATCCGGTAGCATATTAAGTAAATACATTTCCAGAGTTAAGGGGATTTTGATTTTTAAGACGTTTAATAAATTACCATAAGTTTCTTTAATTTTCCCTATTTTTAACGTAGGTTTTGAGAATGCCTTTATGGGGGAAATCCACATTGGTACTTTAGTATAATTTTTATCTTTTATTGAGTTCCAGACTTTGATAAGAGCACTTCTAGTTATATGTGTATGAAAGTTAGAATGAATTTTATCTTTTCCATACCATAAATAAGCATGCCATACCATTGCTAAATCAAATCCCTCTACAGCTAATGTTCTTGTATCTTCTAGAGTAGCCCATTCCCGAATCCATCTCATTGAAGCTGCTAGATAATATAATTGCCAATTGGGTAAAGCAAATCCCCCTTTTTTTTAAGTTACTGAAGAACTTTTATTTTAATCTGCGTTTTTTTGGATTGCCAAATAAATTTACCAACCATTTTCTCCAAATCTTTGAAATATTGGTATTTTCTAATTATTGGTAGGTTTTGGCCAAGAAAAAGAAATCTAGGTAATATATTCATTTTAACAGTTGCTATTCTGCCTAATAATGAAAGGTGTACTTTATTCCAATGGGTTAAATCTCCTTTAACCTCTTTTAGGAGTTGTAGGTAATTATTCTCATATAAGGTTGATGTTTCATTGGTAATCCAAATTCCTAAATATTTCAGATGTTATGTCTCTGTTGATACACCCCAAGATTGCATTAGCCTTGGTTGTCACTGCATCACACTGGATGCTCATATTTAATTTATGGTCCACCCATACCCCAAGATCCTGTTCACACACACTGCTACCCAGAAGTGTATCCCCCATCCAGTATGCATGTTCCTCATTTTTGTTACCCAGGTGTAGCACTTGGCATTTATCCTTGTTAAATTGCATCTTGTTTACATCTGTCCACTTTTCCAGTGTGTTCAGATGTCGTTGAATTCTATCTCTATCTTCTAGTGTATTCGCTGCTGCTCCCACTTTGGTGTCATCTGCAAATGTAATGTAATCCACATCCTCATCCAGATCATTTATAAAAAATATTGAAAAGTATTAGACCCAGAACTGAGCTCTGTGGCACCCCACTGGACACCTCCCTCCATTCAGATGAAATGCCATTGACAACTACACTGAGTGTTGTTCTCCAACCAGTTCCCTGTCTACCCAACTGCTGCCTGGTGGAATGAGCTCCCGGAGGAGATCTGGGCCCTGCGGGATCTGGGGCAATTCCACAGGGCCTGTAAGATGGAGCTCTTCCACCAGGCTTTCGATTAGGGGCCGCCGCCGCTGCCCCCCCCCGCTGTATAACATCAATGTGGGGGGGTGAGGGCCCTAGGAGATTAGGAGGAACATCGGTGGAACATCTGATTATAACATCTTTTATACTATGCCTACGAAGGGATGTTTGATATGTGGTGCCCTCTCTGATGTTGTAGTATGGATGCTGAGTAGTTCGAGCACTTTATTATCTGTTTAGGTTTTTAAATTGTATATTATGGTTTTAAATTGTATTATAGTATTCGATGTTTTATGAGCAAGTTTTTGCTATGTAAGCCGCCCTGTAGGGCGGGATATAAATTTAACAAATAAATAAATAAATAAATAAAAGCTTAACTGAAATCCAGGTAAACAACACCAATAGCATTCCCTTGATCCAATAAGCTTGTCACTCAATCAAAGAAGGAAATGAGGTTGGTCTGGCAGGACCTGTTGGGGACTAATTCATGCTTACTTCCCTGCATCACCAAGTTGTCCTTTAGATGCTCACAGACTGATCCCTTTGAAATCTGCTTCAGTATCTTCCCTGGGACAGAGGTCAGACTGACTGGCCTGTAGTTTCCTGGGTCATTCTTCCTCCCTTTTTGGAAAATTGTAGTAACGTCTGCCCTCCCCCAGTATCGTGGTATGTCTCCTGTCCTCCAAGAAGTCTGGAAACTCCTACTCCATGAATTCAATGGATACACCATTATGTTCAACCTTTTAATGATTAGATGTGCTAAAAAGAATGAACAAAAAGTTTGGTCAGTAGGATTTAAAATCTGTTCTTGCTTTTAAAGTCAATTCAGATTTTTACTTAATGTCTCTGTAAAACAGCATATAACCTTCAGGAATTAGAGGCACAAAAGATATTAGCAAATAGTGCCTTAAAGTATCTTTTTTCCCCCACTGTTGATTTTCGATTTTGAATAAATCAAACAAATACATATACATTCCAGCATATTATTTACAGAAAATCTTCCAGCATTCTACTTCCGATCCTATTATATTCACCTTATTTGTCCCCTTTGGTATTTTGTAGCCATATATCCACTTTAGAGCAGTGTTTATTGTATTCCTTCTCACTCTTATCTTAAATAGTAAACATTAATTTTCCTAGTTCAGCGACTTCCATTAATTTACATATAAATTTATCTTTCGTTGGTATATTTTCATTTTTCCAATATTTCGCGAATAAAATTCTGGCTTCAACTAAAATATGCATAGTTATATAAATTTCATACTTCCTGAGTTTCTCCGGTATTATATTTAACAGAAAAAAATCTGGTTGTAAATCTATTTCTAAAATCTCCTCCAGGACTCCTTTTATGACATTCCAATATTTCTTCACTTTTTTACAGACCCACCAAGTATGAAAAAATGTGCCAATATTTTGCTTGCACTTCCAACAGTTTTTGGAAATATTTTTGTTAAATGTATTAAGTATTTCCAGAGTTATATGCCACATATAAAACATCTTAACTACAATTTCTTTAAAATTGCTTGTTTTAGTGTATCTTATATTCCTGGACCAAACTTTCTGCCATTCATCTAGATCTATGTTTCTTCCAATACATTGTGCCCACTTAATCATTTGGGGTTTTACCAACTCATCTTGCATGGTGTACTCTAGCAGAAAATTATAAATTTTCCCAGTAACCTTTTCATTGTTGTTTATCCACACCTCATCTAAACCAGTAGGTTTAATATAGAAACCTATGTTTTTATCTTTTATCCATCTAGATTTAAGAGTTGTCTTTTGCCACCAAGTTAAATTTATATTGTTTTTGCCCAACTCTCCTTCGGTGATCAAATTAGCTTTTTTTATCTAGTAAATCTAGATAGTTCCATTTTGGGTATTTTTTAAACAATGTAGGTTTGGTGAATGCTTCAATGGGAGATATCCATTGTGGTATCTTTTGGTAATGATTATTTTTAATTTCTTCCCAGATTTTAAATAAGGCGCCTATAATCAGGTGCTGCAAGAAATAACTGGTCCTTGTCACTTTTTGATACCACAAATATGCATGCCATCCCATCATAAGATCATGGCCCTCGAGTTAAGATCATGGCCCTCGAGTTTCAACAATCTGGTATTTTCTTGGGTAACCCATTCCTTAATCCAATTTAAAGCAGCGGCTTCAAAATATAATTTCCAGTCAGGTAATGCCAAGCCCCCCCTTTCCTTTTTATCCTGTAAATATTTTAGTTTTATCCTTGCCCTTTTACTTTGCCATATGAAGTCTCTAATCAACTTCTCCAAATCCTGAAAAAAAATCTATTTCTTATAGTAGGCATAGTTTGGAATAAAAATAACATGCACGGCAATACATTCATTTTTACAGTGGGAATCCTACCTAGAAAAGTAATTTGAAGATCCTTCCATCGGTCTAAATCCTTTTTAATTTCTGTTAGTATTTTGATATAGTTGTCTTGAAAGAGTGAGCTACATCTTTTCGTTATTTGTATCCCAAGATACTTAATTTTTTTTACTAATTTCAAAACTTGACCTTTTTTGAATATATGCCGTTACATTAGCATCACATTTTTTTGTTAATATTTTGGTTTTGCTGCTGTTGATTTTGAGTCCAGCTAGTGTTTGTAACAGCTGATCTATTGGTGACTGTGGTTCTTCCGATATATATACCATATCATCGGAAAAGTTCAGCAGTAGTGGTATTAGATCAGTGTTGCTTGCTACAAGGTTAACTTGACTTCTTAGTGGCAAGTGAGCAAAGAAACATTTACATATTGGTGAGTAGAAAGTTGAATACGAATGCAAAAAAATGAGTAATCAGGAAAAAATCATTCTCCTTTTAAGACCATGGATGATGTATTATAAATAGCTGTCCATTCAATTTCAGGGATTTTCAAGCCATTCTGTTAATTTTTTCTCCTTTTTAAATTTTTTAATGTTCTTAGCAATAGTTTAAAAGTTACTATTAAATATTTTAATGTTCTTAGCAATAATAAAAAAAATCAGCCTCCCTTAAAATTCATGCACAGTATCAGCAGGATCAATTAATATTCTTTAGGGGATCTTTCCTGCCATTTTATAAGCCAGGTATAAATATGTTAGGTGGCTCTTGCTAAAATATGTCATATATCCAGGTATTATCTAGACATTTTATTGCAAGCAGTCAGAAAGGGTTAACTTGTGAAGAACATTTTGTAAACAGGGGTATGAATTATACTAGCCAGTATCTGTCACTTTAAATACCATATTCCAAGGGTGTTGAACTCATTTGTTACAAGGGCCGGATATGACATAAATGGGACTTTGTGGGGCCAGGCCATGCAAGTCATAAAATGTAATGCCAGGTAGCAGAGATAGAAACGTTATAAAAGATACAAACACAACGATATTACAAATATGCTTAAAACTCTTGCGATATTTTGTTTATTTAACAGTCTTTGATAACTGACACCTCCCAAACCTCCCCGCCCCCCAGATGCCTGTCTAAAATGGAAAGGTGGGGGAAGAGTGGGATTTGGCAATGCAATTTTTAAAATAAAACATCAAGAAAAAGTACAAGGATCACAGCGGAAACTAAAAATATAAACTAAAAATATTAAATGCTTCGAGCCTAGGAACATAAAATGGCTGGGCATTGCAAGTTTCTCCATTTTCTCCCAGGTCTACTCAGAGCAGCAGTAACTCTCCGGTGTAATGTCCCCCTTTGGCTGTGGGTTCCCAGGTTAGAGTACTCACTCAGGCACACGTTCTCAGGTCCATTCAGCAGAGACAAGCTGGCTCAAAACATCAACCCTGTATTTGCGAGAACTCCAGTAAGCAACAGCTTTTAACTATACAAACACTGGAAAGTGAAACTACTTGAGCTCCACTCCATTGAAATACATTGCTGCACAAAGTTGCAAAGAAAATGAGGAATGGATTTCCCATTAAGGTCTCTGGGCACAGACAGAGTACTCTGGGACTGGAATGACAGCCAGCAGAGTGAAATGACAGTCCCTGGGAGTAGCAAAAGTATTCTGGGATTAGAATGAGGACCCCCAGAGTGGAATTCTATTCCCAGAATGCTGCTGCTACTCCCAAGCGCTGTCATTCCACTCTGCGCCCTGTCATTCCAGTCCCAGAACACAGATGCTATTGCTAGGGACCATCATTCTACTCTGGGGGCTGTCATTCAAGTAACTTTGCAAGCCTAGAAGAGCTTCCTGATGAAGCAGGCAAAGACAAGATGGAGGGAGGTGGGAACTTTGGCAGCCCCAAGCTTCAAAGGGTGAGGACAGGCGGGGGAGGAGGGGGAAGAAAAGAGCCATAGGTCTGACTAAAGCCATGAGCAGGTCGCCTGTGTTTCATAACAAAGAATGTCAAATTGCCTTAACATCATCTGACAGTCTTTTGAGAAAAGTAAATAACTACCTGCCTTTAAGCAGAAATTTGAACATTTCATTTTCTGAGTTCCATTTCATGAGTACAGTGGATCAGAGAAAAGAACAGGAATCGCCGAAATTTTCAGGAAGCTGCTCAGCCTCCCCCGGGAGCCACCCTTGCTCCTAGCAAAGCAATGCCTCTGGCCCATCCCCAGCCCCCCCCCGGGAAATTGGAAAGTCTACACCCTTGCAAAATACATCTCCCAAGAAGCAATACAGGTTGGAGACAATCAATACAGTCAAATATAAGATATGAGTTAATCCTCAATCTGCAATCCATCTGATATTAGACGGACTCTTGAGAGTCCCTTGGACTGCAAGAAGATCAAATCAGTCAGTCCTAAAAGAAATCAACCCTGACTGTTCCCTGGAAGGCCAGATAATGAAACTGAAGCTCAAATACTTTGGCCACCAAATGAGAAGGGAGCACTCACTGGAGAAGACCCTGATGCTGGGAAAGATTGAAGGTCAAAGAAGACAGGGACGGCAAAGGATGAGATGGTTAGACAGTGTCATAGATGCAATAAACATGAAATTGAGCAAACTTCAGAGGACGGCGGAAGACAGGAAGGCCTGGTGTGATGTGGTCTATGGGGTCGCGAAGAGTCGGACTCGACTGTGCGACTGAACAACAACAACAAGGCTAATTAACTGAAGCTTAATTCTGACAAGATGAAAGAGCTGCTGGTGGGTGGAAGGCCTGACTGGGGATTTAAAGCATTACCCATTCTGGATGGGGCTGCACTCCTCTTGAAGGAACAAGTCCATAGTCTGCGGGTGCTATTGAACCCAGGCCTATTGCTGAATAAACAGGTGACAGCTGTGGCCAGAAGCGCCTTTCACCAGCCTCAACTGGTTAGCCAGCTGCAGACTTTCCTGGGCAGAAAAGGGCAGAAAGTAAGGGCTGAAAGGTGGGATATAAATTTAGTTAATAAAAATAAATAATAATAATAATAATTAACAGCAGCAGCAGCAACAATAATAACAACAAACATGCATCATTCACTACATCCTAGAAGTGATGTTGATGGTCTCTACTTACCAAGAAAACTAGGTGGAAGAGGTCTCCTGAAAGTTAAGCAAGCGGTTGAACAAAAATATGCACTGAATGACTACACCAAGAAAAGCAAAGAGAAGCTTCTAGTTGAAGTGTACAAGGCAGAATCCCTTAAGGTTACCGAAACCAAAGAAGATTACAAAAAGATTGAAATTAAAACTCACTCTGATAAATAGCAGGAAAAGCACTTGCATGGGCAATATTTGAAAGACACAGAAAACAAAGTTTATAATGAATACACCTGGAAGTGTCTCCAAAATGGGCACTTGAAGAAAGAAATGGAAGGACTCATTCTAGTTGCATGAGAGCAGGCACTCAAAATGAATAGTACGAAAGCCAAAAATTCAGAAGACCAGTGGTAACAGCAAATGTCGATTTTGCAAGACAAAGGATGAAACATTCGACTACATGGTCAGTGCCTGCAGTAAAATTGTTCAAACTGACTATAAAGAATGTCGCAATAGAGTTGCAGCTATGTTGCACTTGAATATTTGCAAGATGTATGGCTTACGATCAGCCAGAAATTCATGGGAGCACAAACGAGACAAGATAATAGAGAATGATGAAACAAATATTCTTTGGGACTTCCAATTGCAAACAGATGAACATCTGGAGCATAACTCCCCTGATATTACAGTTGTAGAAAAAAATGAGAAATAGGGTTTGGATTATTGACATTGCAATCTCAGGAGACAGCGGAATAGAAAAGAAAAACCAGAAGAGGATCACAAAATACCAAGACTTACGAATAGAGTTAGAGCGCCTCTGGGAGAAGAATGTTATAATCATGCCAGTTGTCACTGAAGGCTTTGGAGTAATGCCTAGAAGTCTGAAGAAACACCTGGACATTCTGGGCACTAAGCAAATAATACCAGCTCTGCTCCAGAAGACAGTGTTAATGGGAACAGCAAGAATTCTGCGAAGATACCTCTGCAGTTCCCAAGAACTTGGCTAGCTCTTGAATTGCAGAACACCATCTACTAGTCAAATATCTGACTGTTACGGTGACTAGTAATAATAATAATAGTAACCACAACAACAACAACAATAATAAACAGCTAACAAATTGAACTATTCAGTTAGAAGCCTGGGTAAAAATAAATGTTTTGGCTTAGTGCCTAATGAATAGTAAGGTAGGTGCCAGGTAATAAAATGAAATCAGAACAAACACCATATGTTTCTGAAATTAGGTTTCTGTCATTAGTCAGGCATGCTCAGTGGACTATTTTTGCAGATTAGGTCTGAAGATCAGCATTGCATAAAATAGTGTCATTTGCAGTTCGTGCTCTGAAAATAAAAAATGTCAAACGTTTTCTTTGGTCCAGTTCATACAACTACTGTAACCTCTCTGTCAGAATGGTGGGAGAGCATAGAGACTCAAGCTCTCCTACCATGTCTACACCATAAGGCTTAATATGGCCATCTGCACAGACAGGTCTCATGACCCTTCCTCTTCCAGGAAAGACTGTGTAAATTATGCATACTATCACATCACATGTTACATTGGGGGCATGGCTGGATAGCATGACCTCCATACCTACTTCGCATCACACCAATTGAAGTTCTGATACTTCTGTACTATAAACCAGGACTCTGACAGATCACTTGTACAACATTTTAAAAAAATGTTCTAGGTTCAAACACTGTCTTCTTAGTTAAAGGTGATGAGGAAATACCTCTTCATGAGAACCTAGAGAGCTATTGCCAATCAGCATGGACAGTGACAGATACAAAAAGTCCATAATTAACAAAAGCCACATGTTCTGCATAAAGAAGGATTGCAAAAGACAGCACAGCTGGTGTTAATTGTACCTTGAGACTAATTATTATGTTAAAAGAGGTACTAGCTTAAAAGCAGAATGTGTCCAGTAAGCATCATTCTCCCACAAAGTATCTAAATTTGTTTGAGAAATCATTACACAAAACTTCAACATATAAAGCACCAGTTGCAAGAAGTTTTAATTACTGGTTGTTTAAGAAAGAACAGATACTTTATGGCTATTATAGGTTGAGCTAAGGATGGCTGACTACATCCTTCTTCACTATTTAATAGTGTTTATTCAACCAAAAGATGCACATGTGATTTTTTTAAAATTTAAAAAGTCAGATTATTTTTTTTCGCTTCTAAGGCAAAATTGGAAGAGCAGCTCATCTAGAGTTGCTATCCCCTGAACGGGGGTGGGGTTTTCCTGATTTCAGGGGCCCCAATCCACCACTGGCCAGCTGGTTGGTGGGGGAACCCTGCCCCCAAAGATCCCCATCCTGCCTGACATGCCTGGTGCAGTGAGATCACTCAGGGATGATGTCATCGCACTGGGCACATTGTGCGGGGGACACTGTAGCATTTGGGCACAAACTCCATGGTGACCATAGAGGTTTTTTGCTCAGATGCTAGAGCGTCCCACCCAACATGCCTGGCAAAATGACTTCACCTCTGGGTGAGGTCATTGTAGCACACACACAAAGCGTGTGCACCCGAAGACTCCCAGATCAGGACTGGACACCCCCCCACCAGTAGCCAGGTAAGACCTGGCAACTCTAAGCTCATGTGATCTGGGGCTGTGCATGGTAACCATTGGTTTTCTTTATGTTTCTGGGACTTGTTTTTGTATTTTTTAAAAAAACCAGTTCGTGGGTAAATGTTGGCATTCACTGTTGCGGATATGACTTGCCTGTTGCAAATGACCCAGTTCCTTCAGGGGAGCCATCCTCAAGGACATGTAGAATGCACTAGTGCAATCTCGCTTGAGTATCTGGAATGGAGACAGCCTGGGCTGATGAAGCCATTCACCCATTCAAGGAGCTCCAGTAGGGGAGACTTCTGACTAGCTGTGAGTGGATTCCTTCCATTCCTTTCCTTTATTGTTCCAGAATGTATTTAATTAAAATATTTGTATTCTGCCTCACAACAAGTCTGTGATTGAGGCAATTCACAACATATTAATATGCTACAACAGACCAATTAAAAATCTTTAAATGCAACACTTTAAAATGAGTTGGATCCTACAAAAAAAAAAACTAACTAAAAGAAGAACCATGAACAATTCAAAACACATCAGATTTAGGATATAAAATCAAGAACCAGCGTTAGAAGTCTAAACTAACATAGCAGGGGGGAAAGTTGTACAGACATGGCAGTTAGAATGGCAAATGAAATAAATAAATAAATAAAGCTACTTTGACTGCTGCCTGAAGGAATGTAAGCTTGGCACCAGTCGAGCATGTATTGGGAGAAAATGCTAAAGAACTTCTCTGCGTGCTGCATTCCACTCCTCCTTAGCTTTGGTTTAACTAGAAGAATATCTAAACTTAACTTAAATTTGGAATTGAATCCTATGTAATTTGCCAGAGCCTTCATTTCCTTCAGCTCGTTTACATCCCCAACACAGCATTGCCAATTAACTCATGTTCATAACTAAAACACTGCAAAAAGCAACCTTGTGATCACATTTATGACTGAATTCTGCCTCATTTTATGCAATTTTTTAAACTCAGTGGTAAAAACACACGCAAAGGATGCAACATGTATACAATCACACCAAGACTAGATCTTTGCCGTGTTTCGGGGGGGGGGGATCTGAATTGAAAGCAACAGCAAACTGCAAACATGCAGCACTTTGTACACAATTAAACAGTGGAACAGTGGAGAATTTTGAATGCATTGTTTGAGCTTTGGAAATAGGGTTGCCTATTTCCCTCTAACCTGAGTTAGTGTGAGCTAGCTCACCATCTTTAAGCCTCCAGCTCACACATTTTTGTCTTAGCTCAGGAAGGATGGCTTCAGAGCAAATGAATTGATGCAGTAGCCAAATTGCTTGCTCACAACTTTAATGCCAGTAGCTCATGAAGTAAAATTTTTGCTCACAAGACTCCACAGCTTAGAGGGAGCATTGGTTGCCAGCACTCAGGTGGGGCCTGGGGATCTCCCACTTATACAACTGATCTCCAGCTGACAGAGATCAACTCCCCAGGAAAAATGGCTGCCTTGAAGGGTGGACTCTATGGCATTGTACCATACTAAGGCCCCTCCCCAAACCCCGCCTTCTCCCGGATCCACCCTCAAAGTCTCCAGGTATTTTCCAACCAAGACCTGGCAACCCTATTTGGAAACAAGACTAGGGAATTTGGAACTCCAGCATTCTGGGGAAAGTTTCAAATAAGGAGAATTTTGGAAGCATCCCTTCTTTGTAGACAAGAAGGATGTTTTTCCAATGGTCAGTGCTGTGCCTAGCCCTTCACAAAATCATCTTTGCCAAAGTTGACTTTGCTGTAGATCAAGAATGATTTGCTACTTTCTCTTTCAGCTGCTGTCTTCCTCTGTCAGTCAGGGGGCCTTTGCCATTGAAGAGGCAGGAGAGACTGCCAGGGAACAGCAACCCTAATTGCTGAAGTCAGAGCCAGATTTGGCAACTGACAGCCTTAAATATGAAATGGAAAATCACATATATTTCTTCTTGTCTTAAATCTTTAGCCTGGATGTGTAAATACTACTGAAATGGATATTAAAAAGTCTTCTAGAATGAGAAATCCTCACAAAACAAGGAAGGTAGGTTCTGCTTTTCAATGATCATTTACATGTATGGTAAATAATAGTTCTTGCCTTACACTGAAGAGACCTATATGTCTGGGCACTTATGGGGTTAATAAATTATTTCTAAAATAGAAACAAGCTTCTGTTTACTCTTGGCAAAGTTTTTGTGTGTGTAAGGCATGAATCTTTCTAGAAATATATGAAATTCTGCTCTTCAGACAACTAAACTTCATGAACTTTGAGTAGTGTACTGTCATAGCTGTTGACAGATCTACCAATGCATTTCTATGAAAGTGAGTTTAAGGATGTTATTTAAGAGAGACATGTTAAGTCATCAGCTCTCCCCAGCCATGACTCAAATCTCCTCTCTGTCCTTCTCACCAAGAACAGGATAATACTTTGGTTACATTCAGATGGCACATCAAGCCAACATAAAATCTGAATGTGCACGAACCCAGCTTGTTGTTGGATTCGCACATGCATCTTGCTCCCTTTGAATATGAAGCATGATGAAAGAATCCTGGTTTAAAACTAAATGCAGTTCTCTGTGATGTCAAAATGCAGGTGTGTGGCTTAACCAGGATTAATTTGCCACATACACAAACCAGGATTCTTTATTAGGGCTTAGCCTGGGTTTGGAATTCCAGTTCGTATGGTTAAGCCATGCACCTGCAATATGCACATCATGGGCAGTGTTCCCTCTAAGCTGAGTTAGTGTGTGCTAGCTCACAGTTTTTTAGCTTCTAGCTCACACATTTTTGCCTTGGCTCAGGAAGGAGGGCTCCAGAGCAAACTAATTTATGCAGTAGCCAAATCGCTCGCTCATAACTTTAATGCCAGCAGCTCACAAAGTAGAATTTTTGCTCACAAGACTCCACAGCTTAGAGGGAACATTGATCATGGGTAGGCAAAGTTAGTTTTCTACTTCCTTCATAGTGTGTTAAAATCTGCTAAATCCTTTCACCTCTGAAGCTGTTATAATCTGGCAGCACAAAAATCCATACAAAATACTGCTGTCTATTTATTTGGTTGGTTTTTGCTGGGGCTAATTACAGGTTTTGGGGGATTATTTAAATCAAAGAAGGGGTGGTGAGAAGAAGTGCTCACCCTCTCCCAATATGGCATCATTAATAATTGATTGGAAACGTGGATCTCCTGCATCATGTCTGTCTTGGCCCTATGGCCAGACACCTACGTTGTAATGCATAGACTGTGGGTATTTGTACTCTTCATACACAGTTCTGAAGGTATTTTCAGTTTAAAGGATCTCAGGTATTGGGAGAGTCTTTTTCTGTCAAGACCGTGGAGAGCTTGTTAGCCATCAAAGTAGACAACACTGAGCTAGATGGTTTGATTCAGGCAGATTCAAGAGTTCATTTAAGGTTCTAGTTTGCCATCATCCTTAGTACTCATAGCCTCCCACTCTCTGAAAGTTTGGGAGGGTGCTTAAGGCAAGTTAGTGATAATTTAAAACATTGTGCAGCGGCTGGGAGCCCAAGAGAGTTCAGTGCTGATCCCTTACCCACCACCATGCAGTCTCACTGCTTGCCCTGTTTATCTTGGTGATGGCAGCAGTGGCTATACTGGATCCTGCTCTCACCCTGTCCTTTCACTTTTTTTGGGGGGGGGGATGTATACATGACACCACTGCTTACAGTTGACTGTATCTGATCAGTACCTGGGAGGATGACTTCCTGGGAATTCCCTGTGAGCCACTAGAAATTCATGATGGAAAAAAGGCTGGATAAAAATACAGTGAGTAATAAGCAAACAATAAATTAGACATGTGAAGAATTTCTGGCACTGTTATATAACTGATGGATGCAGCAGAGGAATGTTTCCTTAAAGTCTCTCGTAAGGGAAAAAAATCTACTTTTCAGTTAAGTTTTGGAATTTTTCATCCAAATCAATATTCCAACCAATGCTCCCTCCACCAAAGCGGTGGAGTCTTGTGAGCAAAAATTCTACTTTGTGAGCTACTGGTGTTAAAGTTGTGAGCGAGTTATTTGGCTACTGCATAAATTAGTTTGCTCTAGAGCCATCCTTCCTGAGCTAAGACAAAAATGTGTGAGACGGAGGCTAAAAGACTGTGAGCTAGCTCACACTAATTCAGCTTAGAGAGAACACTGATTCCAACACAGTTTTTTCAAACATTCCTTTTCTGGCTTTTAGCACTCCAGAATACCAGGCCTTTCAAAATAAGAGTTACAGGTTTTTTTGTTGTTCAGTCGCACAGTCGAGTTTGACTCTTTTTTAAGTTATAGTTTAAGTTATAGATAATCCTTAAAACAACACTTTTGTCACTGGGTTAAAAAACGCCTTTGCAATCAAGATACAGAGAACAACTAAAGACTAGCAGCCCAATCCACAGCCCAGGTACAGTGCTCCCTCTAAGATGTGGAGTCTTGTGAGCAAAATGTTTCCTTTCTGAGCTACTGGCATTAAAGTTGTGAGCAAGTGATTTGGCTACTGCATCAATTAGTTTGCTCGGGCGCCATCCTTCCTGACCTAAGACAAAAATGTGTGAGCCGGAGGCTAAAAAACTGTGAGCTAGCTCACACTAACTCAGCTTAGAGGGAATACTGGCCAGGTAGCAGGAGCAGAGTAGGATTTAAGACAACTGCGAGCCACTAGGTTGTAATGACATTTTGGATACAATATGTGTTAATGAATTGTGCCAAGAATTGAAATTAGTCATGTATCAAGCGTCTGGCGCACACCAGGGAACTATACAAATAGCAATCTATTATGACACTGTACCTCTCTGTTTCCATTTTCTTCTCCCAGCTCACTCCCAGTGAGGATAAGAGCTGTTTGTTTATGGATCATTTCCCCTCGTTTTCTATTCTTCAGCCTCCAATAAAATATTAACATGATCAAATGTAACCATTATAATGTTACATAAATCAACTTTCAGAGATCTGTCATTTACAGATGGTGAACACAGATGGACACATCCTACTTCACATCTGCACTTGATGTGTGGCAAAATCCTCCCTACCAGGAACACTCAGATAATTAGCAGCCACTTTACAGATTCACACTAATCTGTAGATCTGTTCTATTTCATGTGGCGATGGTGGTTGCGTAACTGCTTCACCACATGTGGTTAAAATATCTACAGATCTCACCTTCTTTTTTAGGGTGCCTACTCAGGCACGGAATGTGAGGGAGGGATTGTTTCCATGTAGGTTTAATAATGTGTACTCTTTACCTATTCTTCACCTACTTTTCTGTTGAACTATGGGAAGACTGCTTTCCCTCTGCTCTCTGTGTTTAAGATGATACAGACCCCTTTAAACTGGAGAAAAGGAAAAAGGGAAAGCATGTGAGTGCAGGAAAGGGTTAAACTATAAGAGCACCACTAAAAGAAGAAGTGGGAACAGACCATGATTGACAGCAAATGAGGAGATAATATAACAATAGGATCCAGAGGGAAAGTAGACACAACAAAAATGTTTAAACAAACACCTACATCAAAGTGATCCATAAGAGGTGACATAAGATGAAAATGTAAAGCTACCATAGGGCCAGAAAACTCACTAGAGGATAGGTTGATGGTTTGTATGGACTCATAGTCACAACAAGGTATAAGGTATAACAATGTACTGAAGCAGGTCTTGAGAAATGGATGTACTGAGTACTTTGTTCAAGTATATGTGCAATTAGGATGACTGTACATAAGAAAGCACTGTCTACATATCCATATCTCTTTTTCTTGTTTATGTACAGTCTGTCTATGGATTACAAAATGACATTCGAAGTCACAGTCCCACACACACACCAGTGCCAGAAACTAAACCACCCACAGAAGATGAATTGCGTCAAGAGGTTTGCAAGTCTCTAAAATCTGCATGAAACCAGTTCTGGGGGGAGGGAATTAAATGTAGAATAGTATCTATCTATCTATCTATCTATCTATCTATCTATCTATCTATCTATCTATCTATCTACCTACCTACCTACCTACCTACCTACCTACCTACCTACCTACCTACCTACCTACCTACCTACCTACCTACCTACCTACCTACCTACCTACCTACCTACCTACGTGTGAGAGACATGAGCTGGGGAATTCTTAGGTCAGATTTTACCTCACAATGTTACCATTCTTCAGTCCTTCAACTGCAATAGGGAGTTGATAATAACGTCCTACCATAGAACTGTTGTAAGGATTCTTGAGATAATGTTTATCAAGTGCTTTGAGCAAATGCTAAATGCAAAGACAATATACTGAAGGCTCAACCTAGGCCCCATAGTATTCAAATAAGTTTTTGCACTGTCAAACCAAAGTTAAACAGTGGGAGAAATTTAAGCATGTGAAATTTAACCCCTGAGCTTCCAAAGTACTTAACTCTGTTTCAATCATGACATTACATTTTCAATACAAAATGATGGGTGGAAATGCCTTTCAACTTTTAAGTCATGATCTACTGAAAGTTAACCATATTTAAGTCTTACAGATATTAGTGAGGGAGTAAACATCCCTCAGTACAGGGAGTACTGAAAAGTTTTATTATCTGAAAATACAGTTGAGCAATTATTTTCTTATATCAGTCTTCTGTTTTCACATTTTATAGATAAAGTATTGGCAAATACAGCTAGATAGACATCGGTTAAAAATGTCAAAAGTTGCAGAAAGGTACGTATGTTGCCATTCCGTTTTTATTTAAAAAATTGATTGCTTCAATTGTACTAAATTTATTGCTGGACACTAAATTGTGTCAGCATGCAAACAAGAATATATTGGATTTTGATACACGCGTCATACAAAACCATACACTAATTTATCCTTTGAAAATTAGGTCTCAACCAACATTCATCTTACAAAAATGTCAAATTATTTTTTCTAGTCTAGTACTTTACACTGAGCAGTATGTGGAATATGACCCATTTCTAGTGGCACCTGACCCGTCTAATCCCTGGTTGTCAGATGATACCACTTTCTGGGAAATAGAAGCAAGGTATGTTACGTGAATTTGATTTATATCTTGTTTTCAGATTAATCTATATATCTAATTCCCACAGGGGGCGGGTTTGTATGGATACTTATTTCTGCCAACAGAGGGCTCACTCTCCCCGAACAGCTTTTCCTACATAGTCAGTAGACTTCCTGTGTCTGCAGAAAAATCCAAGAAGTAAAAAAAATCCCTTCAGGGAGGGTTGAATCCCCCCCCCAATACCTTTTGAAATGGCCTCTGCAGGGATCTAACTCCAGACATCAACAGTGAGAGATTAGAATGTTGGGGGGGGGGGCTTCTAACTGGCTCTGTCAGTAAAAGGGTGGGGGAAGGGCCCTTTCCTGGCCTCTTTTGGCCTTGGAGGGAGGGAGGGAGCCTTGAGGACAGGCCTGACAAGGGTTGCCAGTGCCAGCCTGGGGAATCCCTAGAGTTTTTGAGGTGGACTGTAAGGAGGGCTGGGTTTGGAAAAGGGAGAGACCTCAGCTAAGTATAATGCCTCCAAAGCAGCCATTTTCTCCAGGGAGACAGATCTCTGCTGTCTTGAGTTCAGTTGTAATTCTGGGGGGGGGTCCTCCAGGCCCCACTTAGAGGTTGGCAACCCTAGGCCTGGCAGCAGTTTAGGGTTGCCGGGTTCCTCCCTGGCCACCGGCAGGGGATGGGGGGTAGGGTTGCCAGATCCAGGCTGGGAAACTCCTGGAGATTTGTGGGTGGAGCCTGAGGAGGACAGGGACCTCAGTGGGGCACAATGCCACAGAGTCCACCATCCAAAGCATCCATTTTATCCATGGGAAGGTATCTCTGTAGTCTGGAGATGAGCAGTAATTCCAAGCATCCCCAGGTCCCACCTGGAGGCTGGCATCCCTAGGCAGCACCCTCAGGGTGACTTGATACCACCTGATTTGTATGACTCAACTAGGCCCAACTGCTTGCTACTGTTCATCAGCAGCCACCCTATGAAAGCCAGTGCGGTGCATCAGTTAGAGCTTCAGATTAGGGTCTGCGAGACCCAGGTTCAGATCCCCATCTTGCAGTGGAAGCTGACTGGGTGATTTTGGACCAGTCACATACTTTCAGCCTAGCCAACCTCACAGGGTTGTTGTGCAGATAAAAGGAGGAGAGAATAATGTAAGCTGCTTTGGTCCCCACTGTGAAGAAAGACTGTAATTTTCCTAGGTAGAGGCTGTGGGGGAGGGGTGTGGAGATGGAAAGCTGAAGACAGAGAGGCAAATAAAGGTAGGTTGACTGTTGGGTGGGAAGGAAATTGTGTTGCCAACTCCTAAAGAGTGTGAGAGAGGTAGGGGGAGACAGGAGGAAGCAAAGGTGTGAGGAATGGGCTAACCATCCCACAAGTTTCTTGCGGGACTCCACTTGTGGTATTACTAATTTGAAAAATTCATATTCCAAGTAGACATTCTAGCCAGATGGTCAGAGGTGGGGATAAATGGAAAGTAGGATTGCAGTGGCAAACTCTGTTTTTTTACCTTTGTGCTTCATTTTATATGGAAAGATCCTATCTGTCTACATCTATATAAACATACAGCTTTATTCACCCATTGGCAGCCCTATTTTTTCAAGATTTCCAGGCTCACGGAGTGAGCTGCACATATATAGATTCAATGCATATATTCAAACAAATGTATGTTTAGGATGCTACTACTTCCCACGCACCCACATGCTCCTACTCCATCCCCCATGTTTATTCCAGCTCATTCAAACATCTGAAGAGAGTTTTTCTCTTTAGTTCGGCTGAAATTGGTGAGGTGGGCTTTCCCAAAGTTAGATCACATTCCAGGCTTTACCACTCGTGATGGAGGAGAAATCAACCCATGTTGGATGTTCTAGCATGTTGACAGGGAAAGTGGAGCTCCTAGCCAGTCACACAGCAGAAAGAGGATGCCTGCTTTGCATTAGTTGTCTGATTAATCATTTACCTTTATATCAGGAATGGATATTACCACCAGGGTTGTACAGTTGGTTTCATGAAATGAGAACTGAGCAAAGATGGGATGAGGAAGACAACATAGGTTGGATGCATTTCTTGTCACAGCATCTTGAAAGCATTCCAGATCCCTATGCATACAAAAGGATGAGTACCTTATCACAGCAACTTGTATGTTAGAAGCAGCATGTGGGGATACTCTTCTTGCCAAAGTAAAGTCATTTTATCTACCACGTACCTTAAGGACAAGAGCATAAGTCAATTGCTTTTTGGAAAGATGTACTGCTTGGTGTTATGTTTACTGCTTTTGACAAATCTTGGAATTAGCCGCAAGAGTTCTCTCCGGGCCACTTCATAGTCTGTGCATCATCTTCCCAAAAATAAACCCAGCAGCAAAATAAACACTCATATCAAATATCACATATGACAGGTTACACATATTTTTATTCCAGATAGGCATTAGCTTCTTGTAGAAAAAATGATGTGTGTAGCAGCCCCATATACTAGTCTGAAACAAATAATTAGAAAAACTATCTTGAATAATGGAAAATTAGTATCAGAATCTTTAGGGAGAGTGTAACTGATGAATTAATCTCAAGAAAGACTGAAGTTTTAGCTCTGTGAGAACTCTTCTCTCTCCTCTATCCCCCATTTCCAGTAAAGAGCCAAGTCAGCAAAGGGTAAAACGATGGGCCTTTCGCATGGATGAAGCCCTGAAAGACCCTGTAGGAAGAGAGCAGTTCCTTAAATTCCTGGAGTCTGAATTCAGCTCAGAAAATCTGAGGTAAGATTATTCCCTTTTTTATTTTCTCCATTACTGATTTTGTTCTGACACCAGTCTTTCTGAGGAGGATCACACAGCCTTCCTGAGAAACTGGCCAGATTATTTTGCCAAAGATCATTCTCAAATCCTGCCATTAGTCATCTCTGTCCATATGGTATTTTCCCCCATTCGGAAGGTGATTTGAGACATTAAATTGGTAAAAGGGGGGAAGAGAGACTTTGCATTTAGTAGATATGGGTAGTGGAAATGATGTTCCTAGGTGCTTTTATGGATATACCAGAAGCAGGGATTACTGTTTGATTTTTCATCACCTATACAGGAGAATAATTATATATCCTTCTGTTCATGAGACTGTTCTAAGAAATTTATGAAATAGCTCTTTCTGGATGTTACCTGAATTGGTCTAATATTTAATAGATTGGGAAATTTAACTAGCAAGAGGCGGGTAACACGAGATCGCTACCTTTGTATACGGGGTCCTTCCCTTGAGAACTCTCAATAAACCAGGCTGATGTTCAACTAATAGAGTATTTATTGAAAACGAATAAAGGGTAAAAACACACATACAAAACATACAGTGAAGCACACATACAAGAGCTAACCAAGAAATAAAGGTCATAGCAGGGAAATAATGTTCCGATAGGCAATATTTACCAGTCTTGAAGATTCAGGTCAGCGGAGAGAAAGAGAAGTGACCAGCACTTCACGGAGCATGAAGTTGATGCCCGGAAGAGGCCTTGTGTACTGGAACTGAGTTCATGTATTTATCAGAAAAATGTACCTTGGGGCATTGCAACAGGTTTGCCCCTAAAACAATAGCTTAATGTGTTTACAGGAAGGTTTCCAAAGACTTGAACAAATGGTAGATGGTTTTCTCTGAGAGAGATTAAAGAATATAGTGGAGCCTGTGGGTAGGATATGGGGATGACCCAGAATACAGGATGGATGACACTTCCAGGTGCTATGGATATGCTAACAGAGGTGTAGGTGCCAGGAGGGGAAGCCATTACCTGGGATGAAAACGGTACCATCAAAGTAGAATGCTGTTTTCCTGAGAAATCCATTGTTATAAAATATGCCATTGCCTTCAGGTGGGAGAGATTTGTTTTGCAATTCAGTTCCTGGGTTCACTTCCAGATAGGTTTCCCAGGCTGGTATTCTGCTTGGCATTCCTTGTGGAGTCATTTTTAGGCCAGGCAGTGTGTTAGATTTAATATCTATCTGGAGTGATTTTATATGAAGGGTGTCTGGACTTGCTTTCTCTCTGGGTGCCAACTACCCAACTTTAGGGGAGAGCTGACTGCTAACATGGATTGCTCTGTAATGATGTGGAATTCATGGCCTGCTGCATCAGCTACTGATATCCTGACGTTCTCTTAGGTCTCCTTAATTTACATTTACTTTTTGTGAGCTTTCCTTGCAATCTTTCCCTTCCAAAAACCCACCCTTAAGCATTAGGCAGGGGCTGGGACTCAGGGGTAGAGTAATCTCATTTGCATGAAGATGTTCCCAGGCTCAGTCCCTGATATCTGCAGTTAAAATAATCAGGTGGTAAGTAATGTAAAAGATTTCAGCCGGAGATCCTGGAAAGCAGAGTTGACAATGGTGATCTTGATAGACCAATGGTCTGACTTAGTATAAGGCCGCTTCATGCATTCATGCATTCATGTGAGCATGTGAGCATGTAAGACCATATGATACATTGAAAAACCAGCTCTGGACTATTTCACCTGGGGTATTTTCTTGCATCTCTGATGCTGCTTCCCCACATCCTCATATAAAGGTGCTGGCCCCACCTCCCTTGTGCAGTAGTACTCTTTATGGTGCTGAGCTCCATTCCTTTAACTTGCAACATACCCTGCTAAGGACACGTCCCCATACAGTGTCATACAGCGGCATACAGCGGCAGAACTGGTGACCTATTTGTAAACCGACATACAACTTGCTGGGGATGTTGAATATCAAACATTTCTTTTAGACAGGAATTCCACTTTTGTCTAAAATAGTATGTTAATTGTTGGTATCCATTTTAAAATTAATTTAAAATATTAAGAGTACTGTGTGTGCCCTTTGCATAGTTATGCACACAGGGTAGAATTGGTAGAGGTCTCAGTGTAGACCTTTCTCCCTATCCCTGGCTGGCCTTCAGATCTCAGCATATTAGCTGCACATTCAAAATCTGGGTAGGAGGCAGTTTGGTGTAGTGGTTAAGTGCGTGGACTCTAATCTGGGAGATCTGGGTTTGATTCCCACTCCTCCACTCGCACCTGCTGGATGACCTTGGGCAAACCATAGTTCTTGCACAACTGTTCTTGAAAAAGAGCAGTTTCTGTCAGAGCTCTCTCAGCCCCACCTACCTCACAGGGTGTCTGTTGTGGGAAGGGGGAGGGAAAGGAATTTGTAAGCCGCTCTGAGACTCCTTTGGTAGTGAAGGGTGGAGTATAAATCCAATCTCTTCTTCTCTTCTTCTTCTTCTTGGGAGGGATATCTAGATGTATAAATGGATACCACACACAGGTCTCCTACTGCAGGTCCAGCCAAACTTTGGAAGGAAAGATAAAGCACTCCACCACATACAGTGTTGATCCCTTCCTATGAATCAGTGAGGCTGGCAAAGGGATTGTAAGCTAAATTGAGTATTTACTCACAAATGTCTTCATCAGCATGGGCTTTTTAAAAATTTAAAACCTTCTGTTAATTTCTTATGTCATATAGATGAAGGATGTAGAAAAGGGTGGACCAGTAAGTGTGTTGCCCTATCTAGAATACAACACTGCTTTTTCCCAGTCACAGACCTGCTTGGGTCCCAGCATCCTTTAGCTGCCCTGCTGTACCCCACCACTTGTGTGTCTCATCCCTGTGTTCCAAGTTGGTCATGAACCAAGAGGTCAGCTGTTTTTTAAAAAGCTACTTTCCAACACCTCCCACCTGTGAATGAGGAGCCCCATCTGGGAGTCTTCCCCATCTGGGAGTCTTCCCATCTGGGAGTCTTCCTTGGTATCGGCTGTTATTGGTAACAGCTTTGAGTCTGTTCAGAAACTTGTGTACCATTTTTAGTCTTGTTATCAACTATTATATTTGGTTCTAATGGAACCCTTGGCCTGGTAGTTGGTATAGCTTCAGAAACCAGGGGAGTAATAGTGTCCAGATTCTCACATATATTTATGGAATTAATCAGGAGAGGTTTACTAGGAGCCAATGGCAGAGGAGAAAATGAAGTAACTGATGATTCAATATTAGTTTTCCCAGAAACAATATTTCTTAAGTTAGAATACAGTACTTTAAATCTGGTTAAAATACGTAATTGGTCCAAAGATGGTAATCTACTAAAAGAATGTAAAAGGTCGGAATCAGTGCAGTCACGAATATCAGCTGAGTTGTTCAGATTGTTAAAGCACATTGGTACTGGAGGGTCTTCGCACTTCTTGTGGGGTGATGGTGCCGTTAAATCCATACATGGGGGAATGTCACAATTTGATTGTTATTGGTAACATAGTTTCTTTTATTGGAACAAAGTGAGTCCAGTGGCTCATTTAAGACCATGAAAGTTTTATTCTGCGTATAAGCTTTCGTGGGCATGCACAGTTCTTCAGATACATTGAAACAGATATCACCAACCATTACATATAGGTAGAAGGTGGGGAGGGTGTTGCCAGGAAGGGCTAATTAGAGTCCAGATGCATTAGTAAACATACCAAACAATCCATTGTTATGCAGCCAGGCTCTATGTTATAACCACAGCTATTCCAGTCCTTCAGACAGAGACCCTCACCTGAGGGATCTACAACAAACATTTTTGGAAATAAAATATCCACCCGATGAAGTCAAGAAACAGATTAACAAAGCCAGAATGGTACCCAGAAAAAAACTTGTTGCAAGACAGGCTCCAAGGAGACAATTACTGAGAAAACAGTTGTGGGAGTCTGACTCACAAATCCAGATAGTCCACAAGACATACAAAGAAAATATTTTCTAAATATTGTTGCCACTACATAACAAGGAACAAATTCCACCAAATCATAAGAAAATCCTTGTATTAGAATGTATCAACGTCTCCAGATTTTATAAAAAACGTTTCAAAAAAACGGATTTTCCTCAGGAAATATTCTATAAAGTAGTACAAGAGCTTTCATGCTCATAAAGGGCTAGGAATAATACAATGCACTCTGTAGTAGGATGCTGATTTTAAAACTATTCAGGCTGTGAACATGCTACTTGGTTTCTGATGGATCCCAGACGAAGGGCACAAATCACTTAGGCAAAGGTTTATTTATCCTATTGTACCTCTGTATAATGGAACTGCTGAGCAGGATTTGACCGTGTTCTTGCTTTCTGATACTGATGCACATGTTACTAGCAGAATGGCTTTGTTTGCACTGGCGGCAAAAAAGATAAGACGGGGTCTAGGACTTACTGCAAGTTATTGATGTATATTTCTGTTGTGCTTTGATTTACTTTGTGCTGTTAAGGCCAATGGCTAAGACAATAAACAAAACTTGAGAAACTTGATTAGTATGTTCGCATTACCTAGCATTACATTTTATGGCACACATGGCCCGGCCTGACAATGGGACATTTATGTCAGATCTGGCCCTCATAACAAATGAGTTCGACACCTCTGAACTACACCATCTCAGGCTCATTCACTTGCTCATCTTCTAACATTGTGTATGCCATTTAATGCCAACAGTGCCCTTCAGTTTTCTACATAGGACAAACAGGTAAAACCATATGCCAAAGAATAAATGGCCACAAATCTGACATGAAGAATACCCCCCCCCCCGAGAAACCTGTAGGAGAACACTTCAGCCTTCCAGGATATTCAGTGGGAGACCTCAGAAGAGCTGTTTTATTGCAAAAGAATTTCAAAATAGACTGGAAAGGGAGTGTGATTCAAAGTGCCCTAACTTCCCTTAAAGGTTAACGTGATTATTATAGGACCTAGTCTGGCTTGCAGGTGTTTGTGATTTGAGCCTTCCTGCAGCTACCATCCTTATCTCTTTGGAGGCCAGACTCAGGAATGAGGTGATTGGTTAATCGTGAGAATCTGTGCTCAGCTGTATAATCAGATGGAAGGGGGAATTAGGAGCCGACATTAAAATCATCTGGAAAGTTCCACTGAGAGAGATTCCTGATTGGACCCAAAGGACCAAGAAAAAAAAGGGGGGGGACTCAGCCCAAGCTAACAAAATATGTTATTATAAAAGTACAGATATTTATTACGGTGTACACATTAGTAAAAGATAAAATAGGTTAAAAGAAACGATCCAAATATCAGACTCTTAAAACTTTTAATACACAGAGCTGATAGCTTTACATATACAATTGATGGGTATATGTTATGACTAGTAGACCATACATGTTTCCGCCCCTTAGGGCCTTCTTCAGTGGTCAATATTACTATTGTAAAACAACACACATCCAGAAATAAATATATGGAAAAAAATTATTTAGAGCCAGGTGTTGCTTTCTCATGTGATGTGCAATTGCTAAAAGTTTACACAGTAGGCCACAGTAGGCTATGGATAATCTCTCATGGTAACTGCACATGCTCTCCAAATTGTTCTGGTAACAAATATCCAATGTGTCTGGATGGAAGAGACACACATGCTAGGCTAGAGAGAGTGTACTGTGTAGTGAATTTTTTTTTAACCTTTAAATAAACCTTATATAGGAGCTGCGGTGGCTCAAGTGGTTAAGACGCTGAACTGCAGGCTGTGGAGGGTCAGTAGTTCAGCAGTTTGAGACCCGAGTAGCCGCATGACGGAGTGAGCTCCCATCTCTAGTTCCAGCTCCTGCCAACCTAGCAGTTCGAAAGCAAGAAATTGCAAGTAGATAAATAGGTACCACTTCGGTGGGAAGGTAACAGCGTTCCATGCGCCTTGGTGTTTAGTCATGTTGGCCACATGACCACGGAAATGTCTTCAGACAGCACTGGCTCTTTGGCTTTGAAACGGAGATGAGCACCACAACGCTAGAGTTGGACTCGACTGGCTTTCGAGCAAGGGAACCTTTACCTTTACCTAAACCCTATATATCTTTAAAGGCCTGCTTTATTTGTGTGCAGGCACTGTTCAAGGGATAAGGAGCAGTGACCCAGGGGGACCAAGGCTTGGGTCTCTGACAGGGAGATTGCTGACTTACAACTTACACAGGATTTGAGATGGGCATGAACTGGTTAATGAACTAATCATGAATTTTGGCTGGTTCATGAAGCGATGTTCATGAACCAAAGAACTGCAATGAACCATTTAAAATTTAAGCCCCTGCATTCTGCTCCCCTGCTTTCTGTTTCCTGCAAAAAGTTGCAGGGAGCTGAAAGCAAGAGTTTAAATTTTAAATGGCTCACAAACTGATATGAACTGGGTCAGTTTGTGAACCAATAACCTGGTTTGAATGGGTTCATGATTCAGTTCATGGCTCAGCTACCAACCACAAATTGAGCCACAGAAATGTTGCTCATGCCCATCCGTACTCAGAACAATGGAACCCTCTGGGGTTAACAGAGATATTGGTTTCTTATCTCACTTCACATGCTAACATTCAGTTCTCGCATCTGTTTGTAAACTGCTTTATTATGCTGTATGCTAATTTGCTGCTATTCACAGGTTTTGCCAATTGCCTTCATCCAATCTTAGTTATATTTATTGCTCAGTTACTTATGCAACTTGACTCTAATTAGCCCTTCCTGACAATGCCCTCCGCACCTTCTGCCTATATGTAATGGTTGGAGATATCTCTTTCAATTTATCTGAAGAAGTGTGCATGCACATTTCTCTCATTATTAGTGATTCTGGCTTCCCTGCAAACTAGTAGTCTATCTGTATGTACGTGTATTGCATGGGAGTGAGGGTTTGGAAGGGCTTCCTGTTTCTTTCTCCCCACCTCTGAATGTCTTTGTTTCTCTCTCACCTTGTCCTTTGGCTCTGGCTCACTCTACAGTGTAACATATAGTGAAAGGTCAGATTCTTCCAACCAGTTTTTAGTAACCAAACCAAAGAGCATTGGTATAACAAGAGTTTAATAACTACACATAAATCCGAGGAAGCACTGCTACACACTATAGACATGCAGACTTTAGACGGAACACTACAAAGGAACATGAAAAGTATTTTGCTAGCTCATTCTATATTTACAAGACTATCTACATTCTTTTTCCTAGAATTGGGTACAAGATGAAGACACAGATTGTCAGATCTTGTCCATCCAGTTCCAGAAACTTTATACTGATGGACAAGGTCTGTGCCATATTTCCCAGTGTGTTGAGACAGATCTTCAATCGAGGCTCACATATTTATGGACTTTTCTATAGCCTGGGAGTTCCTTCAGGGGCCAACCAGATTTTAGGGTGCAGGCTGAAAATTTCCCACCTAGTTGTCTGACTCTTGACCAATCATTGCAAAAGTCTGGATTAAAGTCGTTTAGCCCACCAAGGGAAAATTAGCAATAATTCATCAAGGGCACTGGGCAGCTTGGCCAAATGGTAAAATTGATACTGGGATTCAGTTTCCTCTCAGCTCAGCCAATGAGCCTCCCTTCTTAGAATGCAAATTGGGATCTAACTGCCCCGTTCCAACAGATAATCCTGTGGTATTCTAAAAGCACATCTATCCTTTCTGAACATGTACCCTATCTTTCTAGTAAAGAACTAGTCATGGACGTTAAAACACAGATGGACTTCTAGGCTTGGCAACAGGACTAGTGCTATTGCTAATTGTAAGGAAATCACTGATTTTCCATTCACAACCTTTTATGCACGCGCAGTTTACTGCAGATTTTCCAAGCAGTAAACCTTTAAGCTTGACTTCAGATTCTGTTCCCACCTTACACGCCATTCTTTTTCCTCCGGTGTATTCATTATGCAGCTACAAAACCCCCCCCCCAGGTTTTTTTTAATTGGGGTGGCACATCACTTGAGATGTGTGGGGTGTGGCATCCAAAGGTTTTTTAAAAATTTTACACGATTGCCCTATCACAGCTGTGCAGTAGCATCCAGCAAGCACCTTCCATTTAAATGGGCCACAGACTCGCACTTTTGCACCTTCGTTATGTTCAGTTTATAATTTTCATACTAGGAGCCATACTGAATTAATAAGAATATGATCATCTCTGCAGCCTTTGTGTTTACCCCTTCCTCTGTGACAAGACATGTATTACACCAAGCTCCATGCAGAAGCAACCGTAGAAAGTTTTATCAAGAAAAGCAAACCAGAGTTCCCTGCATGCACAGCGAGCCCGGCTGGGTGGTTTAAACTGGATGGCGGGAGAAGGCAGTGCAGGGCTGTGTGTGTAGGCAGCCATGGGCTCCCACAAGCACAGTGAACCCAGCTGGGCTGACGTCTCCACATGTGCAGATACGCGAATGAGAGCCAGCACAGTGTAGTTGTTACAGTGTTGAGATCTGGGAGATCCATATTTGAATCCCCCCTCTGCCATGTAAGCTTGCAGGGTGACCTTTGACCAGACACATACTCTCAGCCTAACCTACCTCACAGGGTTGTTGTGAGGATAAAATGGAGGGGAGGAGAACCATGTAAGTAACTTTGGGACTCCACTAGGAAGAAAGGTGTGGTATAAATGAAGTAAAATAAAACATAGGATTCTGGACTGATACTGCTGTGCTTCAATAAATTTTCAAAATTATTTTAATACCATATTTAAAAATTAAAATAAGTAAATAAATGCTTTTGTGGCCAATTCCCTAACATACCCTTCTGTGTTTTCCTGTATAGGTTCTGGTTAGCGGTAGAAGATTTGAAAAGGAGACCAATACGGGAAGTCCCTGCCAGAGTCCAGGAAATCTGGCAAGAATTTCTTGCACCTGGAGCCCCGAGTGCCATTAACCTAGATTCAAAAAGTTACGACAAAACCACACAGAATGTGAAGGAAGCTGGCCGATATACTTTTGGTCATGCTCAGGTGAGTATAACTGGTTCATAGCTACATCCGAATAGTCTGTTGGCTGTGAAGATGTAGTACAGTTAGATACCTGACTGGTTTTCTAGTCTGTTTTCATCTAAAATTCTCTGAAGTTATTATTGACAGACTGAACATTATTCACATAACATGCCTGTTTGTACTAATTAAGGTCAACAAGATCTGTTGTAATCATTCAACACATAATTTAAAAAGTGAGCAATATGTTGTAGTGGTTAGGGTTTTGCACTAGGATCTAGCCCTCCCATCCTTGCATTTTTTGTTCTCCTAAAAATAATTTCTTAACTCACAAGAGTAGCTTCTTCAGAAATGAATCAAACATAAGTACAGATGTTCCCATCTTTTATCTCTTATTTCCTCCATGCTATCTTCCCCATTCATTTCCCACTGTATAAGTGGTTGTAATAATTTTGAATTTGGATTACCATTAACAAGATAATGGAGCAGAAGCAATGGTCTTTGAGAGTAATTAGTATTTTTTGAAGGACTGAGCTGATACTGTATGCTAGACTTCAGAACAGATATTTTATTTTGTGAATCTGAAAAATACAGTGTTCTTCAAACAGCCCTAAATCCAAAGAACCAATTTTCAAAGAATTCTCTGCTAGGGATGGGAAAGGCTCTTATATATCAAATTTGCTAGGTTTTATACATGATTCAGATTTTACTAACTAGAAATGTATGTAGTAATTTAAAATACAGCTGTTTTCCATGCAATTAGAATACAACAAACCAAAAAGAATGCACAAGATTTGAAGTAGTATTGTCCTCCAAGATGAGTATAAGACATATCAGAAAAGATCTGTATCCATGGAATATTTTTTATCAAAACAGTTGTAAGCCATTTACCTTTCCAATGTATGGAGCTGTCAGGATTATAACATGTGGCTTGAGCAATTCCTTTGTCCTTGATGAAGAGGTCAGGGTTCAGCCAATAACAATGGGAGCCCACATGTGGTCTGTGTTTAAATGGAATGTTTATCCCTTGCTCAATATATGACTTGTCATTTGTATCAATAAGGTATCCGTTTTATGGGTGGCCTGCTTTTGGCAGGACCTTTGCAAGTGGCTCAGACATAGGGCTGCTAGGTCCTCTCTGGTCACCAGCAAGGGATGGGTGGTTAGGGTTGCCAGATCCCACTTGGGAAACTCCTGGAGATTAGGGGATGGAGCCTAGGGAGGACAGGGACCTCAGTGCTTGGGGGGGTCAACAGTGGGAGGGCTTCTAATGTCCTGGCCCCACTGGTGGACCTCCTGATGGCACTGGTATTTCTGGCCACTGTGTGATACAGACTGTTGGATTGGATGGGCCTTTGGCCTGATCCAACATTGGCATCTCTTATGTTCTTATGTTCTTAGTCGCGTTCAATGCCACAGAGCCCATCCTCCAACGCATCAATTTTCTCCAGGGGAACCAAGCTCTATAGTCTGGAGATGAGCTGTAATTCCAGGGGATCCCCAGGTCCCAACTGGAGATTGGTATCCCTACCAGAAAGAACTGGAAGAATAGTGAGCATGGCTATAGTAGACGGCCAGATCTCCACTCCTGCTATCAGTGGCGTACCAACAGGATGTACCAACGCCCCACTCCCTGTTCAGTCTTCCGAAGTCAGCTGGAGGGTGCTTCAAGCCAGCCTCATGCGGAGTCCAATCTAAGGTCTTCCTTTTATTTTTAAACTGCAGTTCTGGCCAGTAGGGGCATAGGGAGTAGGGGCACAGGGAGTCTCAGCATAGCAAAAAGCCATCTAGGAGCGGCTCCTCATCTTGATCTAGGATTGGCTAGATACACTTCCATCTCTCCAAGACATGAGGAGAAAGCAGCAGGCGGGTAAGTTCCCTGCAAAGCCTTCCTGTGGCCTGCCGAGGTGCCTACCCTTTCTACAGGCCCTGTGCTGGAGCGCATGGGCTGAGAAGGCCTTCGGAGGCCACCACCACCACCCCCTGCCTTCTACAGGCCCTGTGCTGGAGCACTGGGCCTGTAGAAGGCCTTCGGAGGCCCCCTCACCCCCACCCCACCTTCTACACGCCCTGTGCTGAAGCGCAGAGCCTGTAGAAGGCCTTCAGAGGCCCACCCCCCCACCACCCCCACCTTCTACAGGACCTGTGCCGGAGCGCAGGACCCGTAGAAGGCCTTCGGAGGGCCCCCCGCCACCACCCCCTGCTCCCAGCCCCACCCCCTGCTCTCAGTCGGGACACGAGGAGAAAGCAGCAGGCAGGTAAGTTCCCTGCGGAGCCCTCCCGGGGCCTGCCGAGGTGCCCCCCCCACCTTCTACAGGCCCTGTGCCGGAGCGCTGGACCTGTAGAAGGCCTTCAGAGGCCCCACCACCACCACCCCTGCCTTCTACAGACCCTGTGCCTGAGCGCAGGACCTGTAGAAGGCCTTCGAACCTCCTCCGCCACCTCCCCACCTTCTACAGGCCCTGTGCTGGAGCGCTGGCCCTGTAGAAGGTCTTCAGAGCCCCCTCACCTTCTACAGGCCCTGTCCCCCCCATAGGTAGCAATGCAAGGAGTCCAGTGGCACCTTTAAGACCCAGGCTTATTCAGGCAGAAGCTCTCTGTGAGGGCAGATCTGCATGTCCCCCCCCCATAGGTGGCAATGCAAAGAGTCCACCTTCTGACACACTTCCAATGATGTCAGGGGGTGTGGCACATGCAAATAAGTTATGCTAATGAGTTATGCTAATGAGCTCCTGCAGCTCTGTTTCTACGAGATGACCCCTGCCTCTTGGACTCTTCAAGAGTAGCTCCTGCATCCAAGACGTGAACGCAAGCAATGATTGGCTCTTTGCTTTGGGGAAATAGATCTTGTTTGGTTTCAGTTTCCAAAAGAAGGGGATAGTTACAAAGGACAGTCATGTTGGTCTGCAGTAGAAAAGTTGGATTCAAGTCCAGAGCAACAAGATTTTCGGGGTATAAGCTTTCAAGAGTCAAAGCTTGCTACATCAGATATTTGTCAGATATCTGACATCTCTTATCTGACAAAGAGAGCTTGACTCTCGAAAGCTTATACCCTGAAAATCTTGTTGCTCTCTAAGATGCTGCTGCAGTAGAAAAGTTGGATTCAAGTCCAGAGCAACAAGATTTTCGGGGTATAAGCTTTCAAGAGTCAAAGCTTGCTACATCAGATATTTGTCAGATATCTGACATCTCTTATCTGACAAAGAGAGCTTGACTCTCGAAAGCTTATACCCTGAAAATCTTGTTGCTCTCTAAGATGCTGCTGGACTGGAATCTAGGAAAGGAAGGGGAGTATATTCCTTCAGCATGTCCACAAGAAGAGCCCACAGACCTAAGAATGTCTTAATTTATGGCCATGCCACAAGCCATCCTTATCCTGCTTGGTGACAGAATGTATTTAAGAGTACTGCTTCTGTGCTTGACATCAGCTAGGATTGCTACAAAGGCACTGGGTTTGCTGGGCACTGTACACTCTCTAACAACTGTAGATTGGCAACATCTCATATATTTGGCACGTTTCCTAAAAAACATTGTCTGTTTCTTTAATTCACCACAATGAGCAAATCAAGTTTTTTCTCTTGGAAGCAATTCTGATAAACTAAAATACTTCCATACTCCTTAAACATGCAAGATATACACAGTTAGTACTAAGTTCCTTTTAGGCCACTAGATGGCTGCCTTTATTCATAGTTTTTGTACAAACCTCCTGTTCATCCTGACTGTGGTGGGTAATGTGCTGATACATGGCATTGGAATAGAGGGTTTTATACTAGTTTGTATCGCATTTGGTATTTGGTGGTGGATGCAGCCAAACATTTCCTAAAAAATAGGAATTGGCTAATTGGTGAAGGTAATTCTCTGTGTGTGTGTAAAAATAGAAGAGGACTTTTATCCTGAGATATGACTTTATCTCTCACAAACAATTTGTTCTTGCCTTTAAAAATTCTCCAGAGACATACTCCACTTTGTCTTACGTCTGGTGTTTCTTAGCATGCCTGAGTTACAGTGTATCATTTCTGTACAACTCTCAGGTGTCCAAAGGTCTCATGCATCCTCATTTGCTATTTACTTTTTAATTTATTTAAAAGACTTGTATTCTGCCTTGCTTCTTAAAATGCCTCAAAGTGTGTTTCCATTCTGTGGAACTGCTTCCTTGAACTTGTATATAGCACCACCTCAAATCCTCCCTCAAAACCCGCCTTTTTTGTGAGACTACGGGAGTAGCCCCTTGAACATATTTCACATTCATCCCTTGTGTTTTCTCTCTCTCCATCTTCTCCATTCTTATTTTTTCTGTTGATTAGTTTAAATTGTAAATTCCTTGAGATTAGTGATTGAGTTGCTTATTCATTCATTCCTATAAATGTTTGTGAAACACCCTGTACTTCAAGAGCACTGTATAAACAAGAACCATAAAACTTTGGGAAATATATTTTGGCCTGCTCAGATAGGCTTGCCAAGCCCCCCGGGGGGGGCGGGAAACCCCCCGCCCCAGAGGCCCGTTCCCCGCCACCGGTGGATCGGGCCCCGGGGGAACCCCACCCCCAAAGCACCCGACGTGCACGTCACCCGGAAGTGACGCGACCACACCGGGCAGGCTGGGGGCAGGGCCACGGTCATCCGAGGGAAAACTCTATGGTTTTCCCTCGGATGGTCATGGCCCCGCCCCCCAGCATGCCCGGCATGGTCGCATCACTTCCGGGTGACATGGTTGTGGCGCACTCGTGCACTCCAGGAGCGAGCCGGGAGTCCCCTGCTCCGACAGCAGGTAAGACTTAGCAACCCTATGCTCAGATGATCATATTCCATGATTACGTTTCTGAGTAGAGCCATCCCTTAACTTCTGTTTTGAGCTGTGCCTATGTTATTTTGGAAATTGGGTTCTGTTTTACCAGTCTCTGTTGAAGATCATTGAAACGCCTTGATTTATACCTGGGAGAGGCGTCTGGCTGTTTTTCTTTCCACAGTGGGAGTCTTCTGCGGCAGTTACTTTCTTTTTGGAGGTCTATGGACACTATCTATGTATGGAATTACAGAGGAGCCTACTGTTGGTTTTGAATATGTTCTTTTTGTAGACTATGTTTAATTCTGAGCAATCTGTTGGATCAATGTCTATACACTCTATTGGGTTGTGACCACTAACCCTTCTTTGTATTTCAGTGAATGTAATATATAGTTTTGAATATAGTTGTGAATTGTAGATGGTCTTCCCTTGGTGGGTGTTGTTTGTGGCTATACTTTTACGCTAAGGGTTCCCTATTATCTTTGGTGTGTTGTGTCCAGAAGCAGCTTAGATTGGGTTTGCTCATTTGCACAGAATGGGTTAATGGAAAGGATCTGTATGTGACATTCCTGTGTTACCTGTATGTAGTGGGACTTCATTGCAAGTGTGCACACATGGAAGTCAGAATAGCGGGTCACTTCTTTTTCCTGTATAACATTATCCCACAGCTGTTTGTTTATTTTAAAATATGTTTAGCCTGGTTTCTCTGAGAAAGACTCGCATGCTCCACATGTGCAATCCACATGTGAAACCTTCTCATGTTATATGGAAGAGGACTGCTTGATTGCAGTGCCTGTGGAGTTGACTGTATTTCTGACATAGTCCCCCAAGGCAACCAGATTAGAATAATTTTGCAGTCTGCAAGCAGGAAATTCTGACTTCATGGACATTTTGAGACAGTGCACCCATTAGTTCAAAGCATAACATTACTCCTGAAATCATCTATGGTTTTTAAAAATTGGATGTTGAAAATCAGTGGCCTATGTGTTTGCCACCTATGATACTGTTAATTTTTTATTTAAGAGAAATGCATAAATATTTTCCTTACACATGTTGCCCTGCAAAGCACTTAATGTGCTCTTATGGACTATAACCCATAAGTGATTAAAAAAATGAACTGTGCAAAGGTATGCTTAAGGGACTGTACTGCATGGTGACCCAATATGATGCCAGTTGAGACTGCACACCTGAGAGAAGAAAACCTTCCTTTTGTGTTGCTGTTCCAGTGGTTCTTCAGGTCACCTGCCCTCTTACCTGTTGTGAGATGGACCAGTTCCCTAGCCTGCATAACACCATGCCATGCCAAGGCACAAGGACAAAGAGCTCCAAACACCTCTGACACACACAGGCAACCCCTGTCCCCCCCCCATCTACCTTCATGTAACCAAGAGGATCTACACACGGTTGCTTGGCAACTAATTGCTCGCCCATCAACGACCTGGCTAGGACCATCCAGAGACAATAGCCCTAGCCCGATTACTCATTTCCTCTACATCCAGGTGTCAGTCCCCAGTCTAAGTTACTAGTTCTCAATATTGACCACTCCCTAGCTCCCCTCCCCTTTTCCTTCTACCCCAATAGTATGTTTTAGGGACGGACTAACAGGAGGTGTGACATGGGGATGTGGCCAGTCCAGCCTGCCCCCCCACACCTTACAAAAGGTGATACCCGACCACATACTCGCTCTCTTCTACAACCCCTATCTAAGCTTTACCCCTCTTACATCCAGCTTGCTGTCCCAACACCCTCCCTCCATCTTTGACTCTAGGTCTGCAGCCAGAGTCCCACGTGTTTCTGCCGGTTCAGGACACGTTCCTTATATCTAATTCTCCCCTCCCTTCTTCCATTTAATTCTCCCCTCCCTTCTTCCATTGGAACGGTTCACTCAGCAAGGACAGGTAACTATTGCCCAAACAACGAATACCCTGCTAATGCGAATGTGCTTATTATCGATCTTTCCTAGAATCTGTATAAGTGTGTGCACGTTTGTATATTGTTTGAATGATAAGTATCCTTCAGTAAAAGACATCATTTTATACTGAATCCAGTCTCCGTGTTCATTACTGGTAACTACTGGAAAGGTGGGACCTCTGTATACAATGGTGTTCGCTCCCTAATTTGCCCATTGCCAATTAATAATCATAACTTCCCCCACATTAATAAGCAATTAAGGCAATTAGGCTAACGCACAGTCTGTACAGAGCAAGTCAAACCACCAGTCATACCTGAAGCTTTTGCAGAGCAAGGAGAAGTATGCATTATAACAGCTGCTCTAGAATCTTGTAGAAGTGAGCTAGATAAGCTGCCAGTAAGACCCTCACAACGATTCTTGCAATGAATTTTTGCTGGAACAACTCACATGGCCCTGCAAAACTAGGGATTGTCTACCTCTTCTCTGTTGGAAAAATCACTTTGCATAGCTCTCAAATACTATGTCGAGGCTTCAACCCCAGCACAGCAGAAACATAGCAATGGCATCAGTGTGTCAGCATGTCATACAGCTATAGATACATGTTGCATATTAATATAACATGAAAATGTGTATGACAAAGTGTGCATGCACATGAAAACTTTACCCAGAAGTAAACTTTGTTGGTCTTAAAGGTGCCACAGGACTCAAACTTTGTTCTGTTGCTTCAGACCCACCTGAATTCATTATAATCTGTGAATCTTGAAATGTATCCTAGCAAAAAGTGATACCTGTTCAAAGGGGTGATTTAAATTTTTATTTCTTTTAAAAATCTTTTAGGAGCACATTTACAAATTGATGAAAAGTGATTCATATCCTCGTTTTATACGATCCAGTGCCTACCAGGAACTACTACAGGCCAAGAAGAAGGTATTGGTCCATCTTGCATATTTATTTCTACTCTTTCAGTGGTGGCTTCTCCTTAACTACCTTAGTGGCTACATGCTCTCCTTGGGTAACTCAACTGAATATCTGGTAGGTGAAGTTAGCTAACTCTGTGCATCAACCAATACTACATGTGCCTATGCATGTATTTATTTTGCTTTTTTGTGTGTGTGTGCTTGATAAGTTGATTTAATTGGTTTTGTTGTGGCATTCAAAATATACAAGTCTTCTTGGACCAAGGGCCAAATCTGGGAAGTAGTTTATGTGCAGTGATGGACTGAACACCAGTTTGGTGTAGTGGTTAAGTGCGCAGACTCTAATCTGGGAGAACCGGGTTTGATTCCCCACTCCTCCACTTGCACCTGCTGATGTGACCTTGGTTCAGTCTCAAGCCCTGGCACAGCTGTCCTTGAAAAAGAGCAGTTTGTGTCAGAGTCCTCTCAGCCCCACCCACCTCACAGGGTGTCTGTTGTGGGGAGGGGAAGGGAAAGGAGTTTGTAAACCGCTCTGAGACTCCAAGTGAAGAGCGGGGTATAAATCCAATCTCCTCCTCTCCTCCTCCTCCTCCTCCTGAACTTCCCAGCTCAATTTGGATTTGGGCTCAGCAGACAAAGTAGCTTCTTCTTCTTCTTTTTTAAGTCATAAAATAGCTCAGGGGTTTCTTCGCCCGATTCTGTATTAGAATCATACTAAACATGTGATGGTAACATCAGGGTGTGACACAGCCCATACATCTCTACCACAAAGATTCCCTTATCCCTGTCATGGCATGCCCTTTCTTTCCTGAAACTTACAGGGCCACAGTGGGGCACCTGCAGCCACAGAGAAGCCTTGGAGAGTACTCTGCATAATGCCTCCCACCCTGAGTGCTGCAACATCAGTCTCCCAGATGTCAGGAAACTGAGGGAACTTAATAATACAGGCAACCAGAATCTTCAGCATGAATATCACATGCTCTAGAAACTACATATCCCAGGAAAACTTGTTATCTGTGATGAGCTATGGAGCATGTCATTTCTAGAATGTCCAAACAAAGGTAGTCCTCAGATCACAGAAGCCAGTGAGGCCTTTTCTTCCTACCTTTTGTGATGGTCTTCTTCAATCATGTTTCCAGATGTCGACAGAAGATACACGATTTGCCCCCTAGCTTTGTTTAGGGACTCCACAGGGCCATCCTTTCTGGACCTCTGCACTTTCACCATGATCCTCTGTGGCTTTGTGCCTGACTGAAGAAGGCAGCATGTTTCCCAGCTGTGAATTGCAGGCTGCACACCCAAGGAACTCAGCTGCCTTAATCCTTGTTCACTGGCTGGCTGAGGGTACTTTCCAGGCAAATGAAAAGCCTTCCTGCCTGTTCCTTAAACCTGCTTATCTTATAGCTGGGGCAGTGTCACTATTAAGTTATATACCTCCCCTGAAGCATAGGTCTCCACTGGGTGATTCCAACATTGGGGGAAAGTTTTCTTTCTGGATCCCGTCTCGTTGGAAGTGCCATGAAAACTAAGGGAAGACGACTATTGCTGCCAGGGATGGTTTTTTTATGCATAGATAATTTGCACAGCACCCTGAAGGACCAGAGCTGGGGTTGTGGCTAGTAAGGATCACAAGGCTCAACTAAAATTATTGGGGCACAAAGGATGGTTTGTAGATTTCACTAAGGGCTCTGACATTGCCACCATAATTTGAACACTGTGCAAAGGACTTGGGCGCCCTGGAGCATTCTTATCCTGAGCTCCCTGGTGTGTGGAATGCGTAAATGGGAAGAGACGGGACAGGTATGGTGACAGAGACTGATGGTTCTGGGTAAACTTTGTATGAGTCCACCCCAAATGTCACGGCAGGGCCAGGGGGCGTGATGCAGGCAAGCAAAGTCCAAGAGCAGTCCGAAGTCAAGACAAGTAAGACAAGCAGCAAAGTTCAAACAGGTTTAAATCAGAATCCAAAGCCAGGGTCAGACATACCAGAGTTCAATGTCCATAAATCCAAACGATGCCAGAGGAGTCAGAGACGAGAGCAGGGTCAACGAAGCCGAGGGTCAAAAGCCGAGGATCAAGACGACAAGAGTTCTGGAGCAGAGATACACGGAGTAGGTCCTGTCAAAAGACGTTTGCCAGCACAAGTTCCTGCCAGCAACAGGCTTGAAGATATACAGTGCTGGCTAATTAACTCGTTAGCTGGCAGGGAGGAAGGTCATGGTCCAGTCAATACTCAGGGCTGAGAGATCGTCTTGCACGCATGCGTGCATCCCGGCGTCGATCTCTCAGCTCCTGTCTCCGTTGATTCCGAAGCCTGGTCACAGCTGGTGGTGAATCGGGCGAGGAATCTCTGTGCTGCAGCAAAGCCTGATCCTGTGCAGGTGTTTCCTGGGAGGCTCTATCCTCCTCATCACTTAGGGAGCTTTCAGCCACGGGAGCCAGTCTTTGTCTATAAGTCTCTGCTGCAGTACGTTCCTCAGGAGCCTGTGGTGTCAATTCCACATGCTCCTGGCTGGCAGGTGCCTCCTCAGGGTCATCAGCAGGGGCAGGCATGACACTAAACTTGATCAGGAGTTTGGACCAAATTCATAATCATCTTGGGTTACTCATAACCATCAATGTATGAGTTTATGATTGTGAGCCCCTCCTTTAACTTCAGTGCCATCACTACTTGTGACAGTCATATATTTCTGTCTTTTAGAGAACTACTAATTGTTGCTATATGCATAATTTTGCCTTATTAAGGTCCTGGTCACACGGCGAATTTGCCGCGGGAGAGCCATGGGTGGTGGGTGGATTATCAGGGCACGATCACACCGCAACACACCCGTGGCCAACCCGTGGCATACTGCCAAAAAAAAGCGCAATTAAAAAACAGTACCTCGTATGTATTGGCAAACGGTTTGCCACGGGCTGCCTCCGGACTCCTGCGGTGTGATCGCGCCGGCCCCTTGTTAATGCGCAGGTGGGGAGGACAGGACCCGTGGTTTGCCGCCGATGCGTTGGATTGTGTTGCACCGGAGCAATTAGCCACGCCTCCCCCCTGTGTTATCCGGCCTGTGTGACCGGGGCCTAAAGTAAAACCATTTAAGACTATAGAGAGTTAACCCATGATTTATAGGTTTTGGGGGATTCTGTTTCTCTTTACATTACATCTATCGCTTTATCATGCTAGATTACCATTACAAATGGGCATTCTAGCTCTAGGCAAGATCTGTTGAGAAGCTCCCCTGTCCCATTGAAATGAACTCTAATCCATGAAGCACAGGAAACCAGCCAGGTAGACAGTAGGACCTTTATGCATTAAAGGATTACTGAACAAGGACAGGGAGATGTAGTGAAATTAAACGAATACTTTGCATTCTTCACTGTGAAAAAAATAAACTCCATGATCTGAAGCATTGTTGGGGTGGGGTGAAGGCATTGGAAGGGCTAGGTAAAGTAGAGAGGTGAATGATAAACGTTTAAAGTTAGCTGGCAGATTACAAAGTAATAAGTCATGGGGTTGCATGACCTTAACCAAAGAGGTCTTGGAGAATTCAAATGTAAAAACTGCTCATTTTTGTTTTTGAAATATGCGACTTATGTCTAAATCAGTCTCTTTACCAGATGATTAGAAGGTAGCCAAAGGTACACCAGTGTTTAAGAAGACATCTAGTGGGGATTTTGGGGAGTGACAGAATGATCAGTTTAAGTTTGGTTTAGGAATGGGCATGGTTCGGTTCACAGTCCGAACCCTGAACCGAGCCAGTCCGGCAAGTTTGGGATATGGCAGAACAGGGGGAATCTTCTGGAAAGTGCTTTCATTTTCGCTTTCCCCTTTCTCATGGCTGCGGCTCACTGCAGCCAGGAGAAAGGGAGGAGATCACCCGGGAAGAGGCTTCCCTTCCCCCTCTCTCCCAGTCACGGCAAGCTGTGGACAGGAGAAAGGGGGGTGATTGCTCAGGAAGGGGCTTCATTTAACCCTCTGGTTTCACTCCCCCCTTCAAAGTTGTGCGGAGCAAAACCAAAGGGTTAAATGGCTGGCAGCCATTTAAACTTAACAGCTGAGCTGTGGACCCTGCTGCTCAGCTGTTAGGTTTAATTGGCTTCCAGAAATTTAACCCTCTGGTTTTACTCCTCACATACATGTGTAGATGTATGCAAAAATAGTACAGCATTCATATCCAACAAAAACATTTACAAAGCCAGCTGCAAAAAAATGGAAAACTAAAACTATGGACCAACACAGGAGCAAACTGCCTTATCCATATTGCTAGCAAGCTGCAAAAAGAGGAGGTTGCTCCCCCCCCCCCGGTGGCCTGCCGTATGTGGTTGGTGGCCTACATTCAGCGTGGTGGGTTCCAACAAGTTGTACGGATCTGGCTTACAGGAATGCTGCTGGAGTCGCCACTATAGAAACTGGCCCTGCCACTTTTATGTACATTCAAATCTCTCAGTATAGCACTGAGGCAGGGCTAAAAGAGGTGTAGGTAACAAAACGTTGTGAGGCTGAGATAAACTAGCCAGGGAGCATTTTTCAAAGGGCTTTTCAATTAATTCCATGATGCCCATGACAAGGATGAAACTTCAAAGTTAATAATGTTTTTCCTCCGTGTTTTCCAAAGTACCACTGATGCTTAATGGATAATTTGTGCCCTGGATGCCTGGCTTCTTATCATTAGTAGCTGGTATACCAATAGGACAGCCCAAAATCAAGCACCATTCTCCATCTTACGTTGCTATTAGTACCTCAAGCAACTGATCATGCAGGAAGAGCTTGAGAGTCTCTGAGAGGAAAAATGCTTGGGCTTCTGCAAGCACCTATCCCTTTAGCAAGCCCACACCGCATCGTTTTGTCATTTCTGACTTTCTTCTCTGTGGCACTCGCTTAATCCGTTTGACAACAAAAATCTTTCTCTTCAAAGGCCCTGATCCAGAGGTCCTCTCATGTACCACCTCTCATGCTTCACCTCACAGGTGATCAGTGCTGTCACAACTGACTGAACCAGCCAGGCATTCAAAGATGCAGGACTCATGCAGGAGCACTCTGGTGCACTCCTGGCTTGGTGCAGGAGAGAATGGGCTTCTGCCCACAGCAGCCTTTTTTAAATGAGAGGGATCATATTCGGAAGGGCAGTCCTGGCCCCTGTGCTTGTGTGTGTGTGTGAAGACTGCCCAGCTGCCTCAGGGGGAAAAGGTGAAACGGCTTTTCCTCTGACTTTTCTGTGAGCCTTTGCACCCTCTACTATGCTTGCTTTTGCACTGTGATTTGTACATGAGCTTTGTACTTTTGCAGCCCCCTCTGCGTCATTGCTGCTTCCCCCTCCCCTCCCGTCCCCCAGTCTGTTCTTTTTGGCTTCTTTTGTTTGGTTTGCTTTCCATTTTTTTTGTTTTTGTTTTCTTTCACTTTAAGTTTGGAAACACAATGGATCGCCGGACGTCTTTTGAAAAATTCACACGCAATGTGGTAAGTTTATAACCTTGTAAGACTTAACCGTTAACGATTTTCCTCAGTTTGTTATTCAGGATGATTCCTGTACCCAGTTTACCAAGTACTGCTTGAAACACTGGCTCAACTGAAATTATTTGGAATTATGTAACCTGAAAGAGTGATTTAAAGCAGGCAGCACTGTCTTATCTACTCTTTCTCTCTGAATTAAACTCTCTGTAGATGTCTTCCTTCTCACCAGTGGTGACCGGCAGTGGGCGACTAGTGGAAATTTCTGGGAGTGAGACAATCAAGAGACAGGGGAGCTCCCACCATTACTAATAATCCTCAGAAGGCAGCAGTCGAGACGAGGGACCCCCTCAGTTAGTTCTGTACAAGTGGATGGTTGCTGATTGGCTAGCTGGCCATAACTAACATTAGCGATCCATGCCAAGTAGCATCCACCCCACTGCACATCATTGACTGAATTGCCTCTGCCCTATCACGACCTCCTGATGGTCACTAGTTATGGGTGTGACCTTTCTTCCACCTTGCCAAACTGGCATTGGCAGCCAGTGGTTTCCCCTTTACTAGCTAATGCTGCTTCTTAAGTTGCATTTTCTTACCTCAAACCATCCTTTAAAAAAAATGTTCCAGTGCCTATCGATTTTTTCTATCAACGTTGTCAAGTTCAAACTAAGTATTCAACACATTTATTTTTGTAGGGCAGAAACATCCCAATTTTCCCATGCCATAAAAACTGTACACCAACACTGAGGGCGAGCACTAACCTGTTATGAAAAGAGGTAGAAAGATCTTGGCTTCTACTCCAGTTTGTTGACATTGTCTGCTGAATTGTGTGCATTTCATGTGTGCAGGTGTGTGGTGTGTGTGTGCGTGTGCACATTTAAGTGTGATGTATCGTGGCTTTTGCTGTGACAGCCAGTTACTAAAGTTGTGTGTGTTGAAATGGTTTTCCACAAAGCATCAGCAAAGATCATGGTTTTTGTTTTCCGTTTTTTTCCTATGGAACACTTTTTCCTGACCCCGTACATGACTTTAATAATCCACAAATCATCAAGGCTTTAAACACCACCCAAAATCCATTAAGTTTTGTCATGAAGGCAATGCGACAGGTGGAGTGGAACTATCTTTGGTGCAAGCAAAATAAAGATTAGGCAAAGCAGTGGTTAGTAATTGATATTTAGGGTAATGTGAATGTTTCAAAATAATGCTAGATTACAGTATACAATTAAGAAATAAACTGGATTACGGGCTTTTTAATGCTGTCATCCAGAACTCAGTCAGTCACTGGGTCTTGCACACTAAGACATATTTGTGAATTGCGCCCCTACCTATAAAAAATAATTAGCATGGTGTTTGAAACAAAAACCCCTATTTTTGCATGGTGGTTTTGCCACAGCATGTTATTCTGTGAGTTCTGTATGGTCTAAGGGGGAAAAAAGTTTTATAAAATAAGCGTGTTGCAGTATAGTAATAAAAGTGTGTGAGTGAATTTTTTTCTTTTTTTATGATGCCAGGTACTATATTAAACAAAGGCTAAGATTACCCAAGTAATCTTAGAGTTTTAGAGGTTTCCCTTTTGCAATGACTAGCAGACTATAAAGCAAAAGATGACCACCAACGTGCTGCAGTACACTAATGCAAATTTCCTACCCTATGTTAACATTGCCAGCTCCAGGCACATCTAGGAGTTAGCTGCCCCATGGCCAAGAATGCATGAAACATGAAGAGTCCCTGTGGTGTAGTGGTTGGTTTGTCAGCCTAGGATCTGAAAGACACAGGATCAAATCCCCACTCTGTCATGGAAGCTTTCTGAGCGGCCTTGGGTCGCTCGGACGTACTCCGTCTAACCTACCTTACAGGGTCGTTGTGACTCTGAGGATTAAAATGAAGGAGACAAGGACAATGTAAGCCACATTGGGTCCCCAATGGGGAGGAAGGTGGGGTATAAATGATGTAACATGGTCGTGTGATATCCCTATCCCAAGTATGCTGGGGTTCGCCAGAGTTTGACTGCCTAACCTGATGCAGGACAGAAAGGATGTGATGGGAGGATTGCATGAGCACATTAGGTTTGTGGTTCAAATCATAAAGAATCAAATGTAGCCAATCTACACTAGTTCTGCTTATGCCACAGTGGGCTAAAGCTGCAACTGGGCAGGGATAATTGTTACAAAATGGTTTTGCCGCCTAAGAGAAAGACAAGACAAGAAAAGTTATGACAATTGACCATTCATTCCAAAGTGTAATGAGAAATCAGTAGCCACTGAAGGGTTATGCTCTTTCAGTCCATTCTGTTCATGTCGGCTCTTCTCTCCTCTACCCAGTTTCACCATCTGGAGCACAGGATTTTGAGGAAGAGTTATGGCCTTTTTACCTAAGGACATGCTAGGAATATGCATAAAAGGAGAAGCAGGATTTCATGCACTGATCCTGCCCAAAACATATTTCCCAATCACAGGGAAAAAACCTACTTTTGTGCAGAATTCAGATGCTTTGTGCTGATGGACATGATCCTGTACCCCCTTTTTGTGTGTTCTCAAAGACACTTAACGTCATATGTGTCAGCCTCGTGCTTCTCTTTTAGCCAATCTAATTATTATTTGAAGTGCCGATAGATATTGAAGCCTAGTATGAGATTTTAAATCCATAGCCCAGTGTTACAAACTCACGACCAGCATATTTCCTTTTTCCAACCAGTCAGCCAGTTGCAGTCCTCATTAGTCCAGGACACAGTCTTTCTCCTTTTTTGCCATTCCAAATACCCAAATATCAAGCCAGGCCAAGCCAGTGGTACAATACACTGCAGTACTTTCAGGGAATTACAAGACACTGTTTCAGAAGTACTTATGCGCTCTTTCACACAGAGAGAAAAGGGTCAAAAAGCAATACAAAGAACATGAGAGAAGAAAAAGAAATGAAGATTTGACCTAATGTCATAGTTCCAAGGGTATTCAAGATAGTAACTTTTCTCCCAGGAAGAGATTTATTTAAAGTGATAGATACTACAAACATCACAAATTATATGTTATATGATAGACATATCAAACAAATAGACATACATTCAGCTAGAGGGAGAGAACCTAGTTCAGTGGCAAAAATATGCTTTGCAGTATCCAAAGTCAGCAGTTCAGTTCCTGTCAAACCCCAGCTAAAATGATCTTAGATACCAGTGCTGGGAAAACACCTTTCTCTTGACATTTTTAACCAGGGATTACAGGAATTTAATTTGGGCCCCTCTCTTGGAGATTCATAGAATTCAGGTTCACAGCATTGACCTACTACCAATAGGACTCTCCTATTCTTGGAAGAATATAGTTACCCTCTTGAATTCTCTGCCTTCAAAAGACAAAAGGAAGCTGGCTGGGTCAGTGTAAGGCTGCTTAATAGGTTTGTAGATTGACAGGTAATTATAGCATGTATTCACACTGCAGCATTTGGGTTTTCTGCTACTGGAAATAACTGAATAACTTTTTTAAAATGGAGTGCTGGGAAATCCATGTCTTCCCACCAATAATAAAAGCAGTGAACCTCTTTTTCTGTGGTTTGTCCATTGCTAATATACCAATTGTGTAATTGCTATGTAGTTGCTATTACTTTTCAGTCCTAGTTCAAATATAGTTAATGGCATCTAAATGCTGTTAAAACCAGCAAGGCTTTAACTTAGTCATGACTAACTTATCCCATTGATTTCAACAAGAAATGGAGTAATAATAGAGAACCTCATCAAGGAAATTTGCCGAACTGAGTGGTAGTATTAGCTGGGCTCCTCTGCAGCCTGCCCCCTTTCATCTAAAAAAAGCATCTGAGCACTGTAGAACATGTGTTTGCTGGGAAAAGCTAATTTAGGATAATCTCAAAAAGCAGAATGACTGGCAGGAGGAATAAAATATTATCTCAATTGGTTTTGGAATGTAATGTTGTCTTGGATCCTATACTTCTACTGATGCAATAAAAACGTCCAGTGCTAGGCGCTTTCTATGTGAGTGGGAAGCATTGAGTGCAGGAGAAAGGCACTCTGTGACAGATGAAAATATTGCAAAAGTGGGAGAAAAATATCGGGTCCAAGCCAATATCCACGATCTCTAATATCCAGTATTTTATTGTTGGAGACATTGCAAGGAACACGTCAGATGGTTTATGGTATTATTGTAAGGGAATACAGAGGGAAGACTAAAAAGACAAAGCGGTTGAGGAAAACATCTGAAGAATTCCTAGTCAAATTATTTCCTCTAAAATATCTGGTTTTAAAACATTGCTGGCCGATAACTGACTCCCCTATCACATTTTGTCCTTTTTTAAAACAATAATCACTGCTGCACATCATGCTCAGATCTACATGCTGCTTTGCATTAGGATTAGCCCATTTGGTGCACAATAACTGAAGTTTTGGTAAAAGTGTTGCTTGAAGTGTATCATATACTGGCTCTTGCCATGATTGCTAGTTAATGCAAGCAGCACCCATAAATGGAGAGTAAAGCTAGTCTGTGATGAGCTTATAACCATGGAAATTTGTATCAGTGGATGGTCATAATACACGCATATGATAAATGCTGAGTGTTGAAGCTAACACCTAATGTTTGTCAGACTACTTTGCAAACATAAGCATATTAGCAGTAGACTCAAATAAATATGATGTTTCATATTCATTTTTTTTAATCTTATAAAGTTAACTTCACAGTCTTCAAAACAAAAACCCACAAAAATTTAATTAGAGGGGCAGATTTTGGCCATGAAACTCACATCATGGTTGCTGTCGACAGGTAACTGCCAATAAAAGTTATGCAGTTAGATCCACATTCTGACTGAGAGATCCAAGTGGTCTACTGAAGTTCAAGTGACTGTTGTTTTGAAAAGACTTTGAAATCCAGGCTGTTGATTTCAAGTGTGTACATTGTGTGGCACTTTAAACTAAAAGCCAAAGTCCTCTCATCACTGAGCTTGGATTTGTTTAGAGTAGCAAATCACTGGCCCACACATGCATATACAGTCACATGATTTCTTTGCACTGTTTACTAGGTGAATTATAGTAACTAAAATGGCAATGACTGAGAACCTTTTGTGTGCACTGACTCCACTGAAAGAAAAGTCTTGCATCTGAGGTGGTAGGGAAGTTCCATCTGTGGTTTCATGTCAGTGATGGTCCATTCACACATGCATGTCATTCCTTGACAGCGCAGTCATCAGCTAGTGAAATGGTCATGTTTGAACCTAGTCCGACAGCAGGCTTCCCAGGTTGGATGTAGTGATGTGCGAAATGTTAGCCTTTACCTGCCGAGCACTATCGGTGCTTGGCATTGAAGTGGGTTTTCAGTGATTATGCCTCTATCTTCTGTTTTCTTTTATTTGTTTGTTCTTTATCTTTTCCTCAGGGGAAATCGCTCACATCAAAGAGATTAACCAGTCTAGTGCAGTCCTACTAAAAGGATCACCTTGTAGCATGGAAGCAGACTCAATCATTATACATACTTTGTAGCTCACTAATTGCCTGAAATCAGAGGACAGTAGAACAAGATGTTGCATGAGCAAGGACCTGACTTGTTTTCTTTTGTGTATATCAAGGCATTACAGACGCCAAGGGACTCGCTAACCTTTCGATGCCTCCATTTTGAAAACTCTCTGCTCACTTTCGCCTTCATATCAAGCTGGATCTGTCTCTTTTTATTTTCTGCAAGTTCAAGTACAGTGAAAAAAAGCTTCCGTCAGGCACAGTTTATTTACAATACTGTCAGTCACAAACTGGAAGATGTGTAAAACAAATTTGAATATATTCATAAATATACTTACTATGGCATCACAGCTATTGCACAATGAATTAGCACAGAAGGTTCCATCTCACAGGTGTATTCACATTGAGAAAGAAAGCCAGTGTCTTTGTCTGTCGTCTGTACATTCTATGTTAATGTTTCTTGCATTTATTTTTATACCATATTTTAAAAAAAGAACACCTTTTACTCCAAATGTATTAAAGTTGATCCTTTCTCTGTAAATTTGTGTATGTTTATATTGTTGTTTTATCTTTCATTAAAATATGCAGAATCTCTTCCCTTTGAGAAAACTATGCTTATTGGCGTGACAGCAGCAGCAAACTGTTTTTAACTCTGCAGACTGGATGAGTGGGTAGCAAAGTGGCAAATGAAGGTCTGTGTGTATGTGTAAGTTGACCCCCCCCCAACTTTTCAATGCGTATCAATGGGATCTGAAATGACAGTAGCTGAGCAGGAAAAAGATCCTGAGGACATGATGGGTAGCTCAAAGAAAATCGCCACTCAGTGTGCTATAGTGGTGAAAAGGCAAATTTCATGCTAGGGACTGGTAGAAAAAGAACTGAAAACAAAACACCCAGTATAATAATTATAAAATAATGCAATGAAAAGTGCATTGAAAGCGCACTGAAAGCGCATTATCCAACATGTGCAAAAGCAGCCAGTGTTGGATTGTGGCCTAGGCCCACAGATGGATCCCAGCAATGTGGGGCAGCTACTACCAAAGAAAGGCTCATCCTGTTGTGGGGGTAAGGACTAGATGTGAGTCTCAATGCAAGTATAAGAGACAGAATCGCCACTTTCTTTCAGATGCCTTTTCAGTGCTCCAGCAAAGTAGCAATGATCCAGAAGGTACACACAGTATCGATATTGCAGGGGTTCTTGCGGTGTAACCACTTGGGTGGCAAAATTCTTGGTCTGGTATTGGCTGAAGGGTAAGACTGGTCACAAGAGCTGGTAATGTGTTATGTATATATTTGTACAGACTAATTGGTCTTGTTTCCTAAGGGCTTGGAGGAGCCCTGCTGTTGTCTCATAGGGGATGTCGTTTTAGTAATTCCTCCCAAATGGTCTTATAAGTGAGATGTTTTTCTTGCCTAAGTCTGGGTCTCTTAAGTTCTGCTGGATACACTTCAGAGGTTTGCAGTCAACAATAGTATGTGACAATTTCCAGATGTTCAAACAAAGTACTCTGAAATTCCAAAGGAAAATTCTAGCAAGTATGGACTGATTGGTCGTCTGGGAGGATAAGCAGAGGGACTCTGGAAGGTTTTGTACGACTCTAGAAAAATGTTTAGTATCAGGAACAGATAAATGATACAGCCAATGCCCAATCTCCTAATTTTATCCTTGTCTTTTACAGCAGTTTGTTCTACAAATATGTAGCCCAATCCTTATGAATGTTTACTCAGAAATAAGTCCTGTTGAGTTCAACAAGCGTTGTTCCCAAATAAGTGTGCATGTTAAAATGTCTTAGGGCATGTTGAAATACATTTCACAAATGACCACAATAGGTGTTTATGTGTGAAAAAGCAAGTATAAGAACAGATAGAACTAATATTAGCTGAGGCTTTTTGCTGTATGTGAGAGGGAGAGCTAACCTAAGCACATCTACTCAGACGTAAGTCCTACTTTATTCAATGGGATGAAAGTTCTCAGGGTTAAAAAAAATGGTGCTTCATAGTGCATAAGATGTGGGAAATGTTCTTAGGAGTCACCTGCACTCTGATTTTCAAATATGATGAACTCTTACTAGTCTAGGTAACCAAGCACCTGACCTTTAGGGAAATACTACTCACAATGCAAGAAATGCAAAGTTTCCATATATGTGTTTGCTGTGTGGTGATGGAAGGAATTTTAGGGGTGAACCGGAGGGAGGGTGGTGATGCTTAAACCCTGCCCTGCCGGCCAATTCTCCCCTTCTCCCCACCCCCAGCCGTTTCCCCCCTCCTGTGTTTCAAGGACAGAAATGAACTTAGCTGGCTAAAAAGTGGTTAGGGAAGAGGTTGCAGGAGAAGGAGGCATTAATCGCCCTTACCTCCCCACTGTTTCCTCCCCCCCCCCCTCAATTGCTGTTACTCGGTAGACACTTTTGGGACTACAGAGGCAATCTTTAGTTCTGTGCTAACATCAGAAGGAAGTCTAACAAATTTCAGTGAGGCTTGCCTCCAAGAGAGCACATTAGCATGACAGCCTCAGACAACTAAAGCTCAGATGACAGGTCTTTTTATAGCATTTTCTACTCAGTAGTGAATTTTGGGTTTTGATTCTCCTATTCAACCATACTTGCTAAAGTCCAGAAGAAGAACAGCCAGTCATTGTGCTGTTTACTGACTAATGTGGGCACATCATATTCTTGCTTGCAAGCTTTTGCTTGCGCATTTAAATCCTCACAGAGCTAAATCAATGCAGAAAATAACTTTCATGATCAAAGAAGAGCTTAACAGTGGTAAAATAATTTGCTTCGGGCTCTTCCGGCAGCCAGCAGAGTCCTTTTTCTTCATTGGGTGCCTGCCATACATGCACATGGTCTGTCAGGAGAACACAAGTCTGAAATGCATATTGCTCATGTTTGTTGTGGGTCACATCTAAAGGCTCTCTGTGTGGCAACAGAGGGTTTGAATGTTAAGTTTATGACATGCTGAACTGCAAAGCTGAGGGAAGGAAGGGGGCTTTGTACATTGCACATCACTCTAAGCTCTTGATATATCGGAGACTGTTGCCACCACAAATAAATGTCCCTCCTTGTGCCTCACACACTAGCCAGTGGCATGGCTAACTCCTGCCTCTCTAACACCATTCAGCTTTCCCTTTTGCCCTCTGGTCATTTCCCTGCCTCTTGTTTGCCCTGCCCCATCAATTTTATAGCCATTAGCAGCATTTCAGGTATACCTGGGACTTAACATCAAGCAGACCCAGTGCTTTATGCCACTCTGGCCTGCACTGGCGGCTCTTTCTTTATCTATCTTGGTTTTTGATGAGGAATGTGATCTGTGAATTTGAGGAGACCGCCATTGTACTCAACCTCTTCTTGTTCTGCTCCTGACATTTTAAACTCTCTCACAGTATGTAGTTGTTTCTTCATTTCCCCTTATTTATTTATGCCCTGCTTTCCCCCCTAGCAGGGACCCAAAATGGCACACGACATCATTCTCCCCTCCTCTGCTCTATCTTCACAACAACAGCCCTCTGAGATAGGTTAGAGAGAGCATGAGCAGATGGACCGTGGTTACCCAGCCAGCTTCCATGGCACAGTAGGGACTGAAACCTGCGTCTCTGAGATCCTAATCTGGTACCACGTTCTGTATGACACAGGGGCTCTCTCATTTACATTTTTGGTCACTTACATCCCTTCCTCATATATCATCACTTTCCTTATACCATAGAGTTCATAGTCAAGTCTTTCTCTCTCTAGTTCTCTCTAAATTCTTGTCATTCCATCTTTCTTTTTCTTTCTTTTTTTTAAGAAACACAACATCTTCCAGACTTACTCACTGGAAGACGGATCATAGTTTTAATTGTAAACAACTCTTCAGCAAAAGATGTCACAATGGGACTCACAATGAACAGTCTGGATCTCATTTCATTTCACATGTATTCACCATCTTGGTGCAGTTGAAATGAAAAGCATGATCCAAGGAGTGTTTTCAGCAGGCTATTTATGACATTCACATATATCTTTAGACAATCACAACAGTTACAAAGCCAGAGGGTACATTTGTCTTTCTGTGACCAGGGAGCCAATAGCCAATTTATGTGCTGAATCAAAAGCAACTGCCTTGGGCTTCCTCTCCATTTTGTCTGGAAGGAAAATTTCATCCTCTGCCCATGTCGAGCCCACACTGTGAGATGCCTATGCTGCACTGGATTGTCCACAAACCTGTGTGCTGTTTAGCAAGTCAGTCCTGCTGTGAGCAAAGCTGTATGTTCAGTGCTCAGGGCAAAGTCATCATAATGATTCTCACTCTGAAACCTTGAAAGCTGGTTAGGAAAGAGAGGAGATGTTACAGAAGGTCCCGTTAAGGGATAGTCTACCATCTCAAAGAGAGGCAGAGAGAAAACATTGTAGTAAACTGGAGATACAGGCAGTCAGAGTGGAAAAGCTATTTTGCATGGGAATAGAGCTGCCCAGAGGGTTTATGTGGCCTGGAGCAAGTATCATGTTTGGGGCCAAGGTCTATGAACATACAGGAACTAGGGGTGCACCAAAAAAAAAACCAATCAACGTTTTGGTTTGGGACTATTGGACCCTATTGGGTCTATTTCAGTATTTCTGAAAAATCTCAGATCCCAGTACCAGTCTGGTATTTGGATCCAGAATTTTTTAGAAATCACATTTTTTTTTCAGTCCAGAAAAAAGGCCATTAAAAAAAGCCAACCCGACCCTGAGGCTGGCTTGGCTTCTCCTGCAGCATGGTTTAAACTGGCCCCAGGATCTGCATTTGGCAGGGAGCTCTCGACTCCTGCCACCCCACCTGATCCTGGACTGGCTCCTCTTGCAACTTGGTTTAAACCAAGCTGCAAAAGGAGCCAGACCCAGCTGAGGTGGCACAGAGCTATCAGCTCCCACTGCCCCAGCTGAAGGCATTTAAAGGGACTGCAGTCCCTTTAAATACCCTTTAATTTTGACTATCTGGCAGCCCCAAAGATCCCAAATATTTTTGGGATTTCGATGGCTTGGCCATTTCAGATAGCCGAAATTCAGCCCCATTCAATAACTAGCTTAAATAAATATCGGAAAAATACCCCTAACAGGAACACAACAGCCTATACAGTGAAAATGTATCGATTTCTTCTCTTCCACAGAGAATTAGTAGTGTATCCACTAACAGGAACACAACAGCCTATACAACAAAAATGTAGATTTCTTCTCTACCACAGAAAATTAGTAGTATATCCAGAATTAGTATATTTCCTAAATGGAACCCCAATCAAATGCCTCTGGGAATACTGTAATGGTATACATACTGGGCATACTGTAATGGTTAGAATATCAAACTACAATCTGGGAATTCCACATTCTGCCATGGAAATTTGCTGGGTGACCTTGGGCCAGTTACACACTCTCAGCCTGACCAACCTCACAGGGTGGTTGGGAATATAAAATGAAGGAGAGGAGAGACATGTAAGCCACTTTGGGAAAGGTGGGGTATAAATGCAGTAAATAAAAAAATATCACCGAAGTGGAGACAGACTATGTGCTGTGTCACCATTGTAGGCTGATTAGGAAGTCATAACTTTGAATCTATCATCAGTTTGCTAGATGACGTTGAGCAAGTCATTTTTGCAACAGAGGAAGAAGAAGAGGAGGAGGAGATTGGATTTAGACCCCACCCTTCACTACCCAAAGGAGTCTCAGAGCGGCTTACAAACTCCTTTCCCTTCCCCTCCCCACAACAGACACCCTGTGAGGTAGGTAGGGCTGAGAGAGCTCTGACAGAAACTGCTCATTTTCAAGAACAGCTCTGCCGGAACTATGGCTTGCCCAAGGTCATCCAGCCAGGTGCAAGTGGAGGAGTGGGGAATCAAACCTGGTTCTCCCAGATTAGAGTCCCCGCACCTAACCACTACACCAAACTGGCTACATCAAACTAGGTCAGAGTAATACTGACCTACCTTGCAGAGTTAAGGATCACTGCAAGATTATTTCTATAAACATCTCTGCTGGATTAGTCTAAAATTCCATCTAGCCCAGCAACTTGTTTCACAAAGTTGCCATCCAGATACCACCAAGAAGCCCACCAAAGAAGGCATACAGACAACAGCCTTCCTTGGTTGTCCCCACCATCAGTAACTGACATTCAGAGGTAGATTGCCACTGAACTTGAAGGTTCCATTTAGCCAACATGGCTGCTAGTTTTCTCTGCCTATTCCTGATTCATGCTGATTAATAAATACTAGTAATACTCAGTTATAAAATGCTTTTCAAGTATTCGAGACACTCTACGTTTCAGACATCGTTTCCAGCCACACACTTGGCTGCCTGTACTTCCAATGCCACTAGGTTCAAATTTTAAAAATCAGGATGTTTTTATTTATTAGAAACGTTGTAACTTTCTTCTTACAAGGGAGAGGAAAAAAGAGAGATGGGTGGTTTCAAGAGAGAAGGAAGAAGGAAGGGATGAACTCCTTTGAGTTTTTGTTGATTGAGGAAGATTTGCAAGGTATTTCTAAGAATCTGGATTTTGTTTTTAAAAGGAGAAAAGCAATCATTGTGTCAATTTCAGCTTTTAGTGAGTGTCTTAGGGAAGGCAGATCATAGGCCAGGCAGGCTAAGTGTATGTATTGTAATCCTGGGATGTAACTGCCCCCTGAAAGTAAAGCTGCTGCAAGCCCATGGAGTTGTTCCTGAGAGACTGAAAACACACATTGCTTTTAAACAATAATCCCCACTAGGAACATGAGCTGATAACATCCATGCTCCCGGTCTGAATAAAGTCTTGGAGCAGCACTCCCATGCGTCCTTGGCCCACTGCCCCTCTGAACTCCCCCATACACGGTTTGCTACCTGCTGCATTGCCTGCTCGGTTTCCATCTTCCTCATCTCTTTTCACCCCCATCAGCACAGCTCCAGTGTCTTTCTCCCCTTTTCATCCTAAACGTTTCCTTCCTTTTTTATCTTTTTGCTGCCCTTAATGGATAGATGTACATTAATTTTTTTTCTTACATGGAGATATTTTATTGTTTTATTTATTAATCTACAAAAATTATATACCGCCTTCCTGCCCTCACAAGGGCCACCAAGGTGGCTAACAATTTAAAACACATAAGATAAAATTACATTATAAAATCATTAAAACCACCCCCTCCAAAAACACACACACACACATCATTAAAACAAATTAAAAACAGAGCTGGAATACATACAAGACATAAAAACAGCAATTAAAACTTAGGCCAAGAAGGGGGGATCACTGAGGGAATACCAAATGAAAAATCATCTGCTGGCTGAAGATGGCAACAAAAGGGGACAGATGAATCTCCCTGGGAAGAGAGTTCCAGAGCTTTGGTGCCATGACTGAGAAGGCCTTCTCCTGGGTTACTCCCCACCTAAGCTCAGAAGGTGGGAGCACCCAAAGGAGGGCCTCCAAAGATGACCATACGGGTCAGACTGGTTTATAAGGGAGTAGGCAGTCCTTCAGCTATGCTGGTCCCAAACCATACTGGGTTTTGAAGGTCAAGAACAACACCTTGAATTGTGCCTAGAAACAAACTGGTAGCCAGCGCAGATTGACCAAAGCTGGAATGATATAACCCTTATGACCTACTCCAGTCAACATCCTGGCTGCAGCATTCTGTACCAATTAAAGTTTTCAAACACGTCTCAAGGGCGGCCCCACATACACTTCTATGTAGTACTTCCAAACAACTGGGCAATACCCAAACAAGTATCCCAAACAATTTGACATGTCTGCACTCTGGTACCATGTGACCCTGACACTGCTAATATAAAGTTCAGTTCAGAATAGATGCAGGAGATGGGATTCTGGGTCTCCTGAATACCTCCTCCCAATTCCAAAGCCCTTTTGATACAGCTTCTCTCTCTTAACAGCATCCTCTCACATGTCCGCTGATTCTGGCTTTCTAGCCTTCTCCACTACTCAGGAAGGATTACCCCCTTATGGACTGGCCTCTTACTCCTTGGAGGAGGCTTTTCCCTCTGGTAACTACCACAGGAAATTAATTTCCACGGCAGATTGCCTGAAGTCCCAGGTTCAATCAGTCATATCCACTTACAAGTAGGGATGGGCACAAACCAGGAAAATGCGGTTCCAATAAGTTTTTATTTATTACCTTACCTCTAACTCTTTTTGCAGCCAGAATCATAGTGGATTGTGGCATGCCTGGTTCATGACCCAGGAACCATCATGAACTTTTAGGGACCAAACAAACCAGTTTGGTTCATGAGGTTCATGACCAAGTAGAACCGCCCCAGTGTGGCATGCCAGAGTCCAGAGAATTCACCCGTCATTTCCTCAGAAAGCACTTTCCTGGGGGCACCTTCTTTGGGGGGACCATAATTCAGACCCCGTAAAACCAATCCTCATGAAATTTGGAGGTCAGGTAGAAGAGAGTCAGCCAGAAATCCCCTGTGAGTCTGGTGTCTCTAGCTTGCACAGGATCTATTTTATACACTACTGAACCTCCTGAAGTTGTACTTGTCAAAATGGCTGCCGGTCATTGACAGGCAGTCATTTTGACAGGTGCAGGTTCTGGAGTGTATTGAACAAATCCTGTTCAAGCTAGAGACATCACATTTGCAAGGGTCCTCCCCCAGATGCTCCTCTACACGCTCACCAAGTTCTGCCCCCCATTGCTTTGAAGTTGTGTAAATATTTAGACTGAGCAAAGACAGTCTGTCTGGAAATATAGCTGGTCATGAACCAGCACAAACATCCATGAACAGTTTGAGACTTCTTGGAAGGTTTGTGCCAGTTGACCTGCCACAAACTTCACTTTGCGAACCATGAACCATCATGAACTTTAGTTCATGCCTATCCTTAGTTACAAGATCTCATCAGAACCTAAGAAGAGCCTGCCAGATCAGAGCAGTGGTCCATCTAGTCATAAAACAGAAGAAGAGCCCAGCTGGATCAGACCAGTGGTCCATCTGGTCCAGCATCTAGTCCAGTATCCATCTAGTCCAGCATCCAGTGGCCAACCAGTTCTGCTGGATACCCAACAATCGGGCATAGAAGGAGAGATCTTCATCTGATGTTGCCTCCTGGCTCTGGGATTCAGAGGTTTAGTACCTCTGAATGTGGAGGTTCCCCTCAGTCACCATGCCTAGTAGCCACTGATAGACCTATCCTCCATGAATATGTCTAATTACCTTTTAAAGCTGTTTATTCCTGGGGCCATCTCTACATGTGTATTCCACATTTGAATCACTCTGTGTAAAGAAGTATTTCCTTTTGTCCGTCCTGAATCTACTGCCCATCAGTTTCATTGGATGCCCTCGAGTTGTAGTCAACACTCTCTACCACATGCATAATTTCATAAAGCTTTATCACGTCCCCCATTAGTCTTTTCTTTTCTAAATGGAAAAGTCCCAAACTCTTCAGCATTTCCTCCTCACAGGGAAGGTGCTCCAATTCCCTAATCATCTTGGTCGACCTCCTCTATACTTTTTCCAGCTCTGCAGAGATATGGTGACCAGAACTGTACACAGTATTCCAAAATGAGGTATTTCAGAGATCTATACAGGCGCATTATAATATTGGCCTTTTTAGTTCCAATCCCTTTTCTAATAATACCTAACATAGAGTTTGCCTTTTTCACTGCTATAACACAGTGGGTTGACACTGTGGGTTGACACTTCATTGAGCTATCCACTACAACCCCGAGATCTTTTTCCTTCTCAGTCTCAACAAGTTCAGACCCCATTAGCCTATTCTTGAAGTTGGGATTTTTTTTTTGTCCCAATGTGCCTTGCTTTACACTTACCAGCATTAACTTCATTTGCCACATTGTCATCCACTCACCCAGTTTGTAGAGATCCTCTTGGAGCTCTTCACAGTCAGCCTTGGTTTTCACCATACTGAATAATTTTGTGTCATCTGCAAACTTGGCCACTACACTGCTCACCCCTAGTTCCAGATCATTTATGAATAAATTAAATAGTACTGACCCTAGTACTGATCCTTGTGGGACCCCATTGTGTACTTTCCATTGTGAGAACTGTCCATTTATTCCTGCTCTTTGCTTCCTGTCATTTAATCAATTTTTAATCCATAAGAGAACCTGCCCTCTTATCCCATGACTGCTAAGTTTACTCAGGAGTCTTTGGCAAGGCACCTTGTCAAAAGCCTTTTGAAAGTCCAAGTATATAATGTCTACCAGGTCACCATTGTCTACATGCTTGCCCACATGCCAGTTTGGTGTAGTGGTTAAGAACGTGGACTCTAATCTGGAAGAACTGGGTTTGATTCCCCACTTCTCCACATGCAGCTGCTGGTGTGACCTTAGATCAGTCATAAGTTCTTTCAGAGCTGTTCTCTCAAAGGCAGTTCTAGAGAGAGTTTTCTCAGCCCCACCTACCTCATAGGGTGTCTGTTGTGGGGAAGGGAACAGAAAGGGATTGTAAGCCACTCTGAGACTCCTTTGGGTAGTGAAGGGTGGGGTATAACTCCAATCTCTTCTTCTTTCTCAAAGAACTCCAAAAGGTTGGTGAGGGAGGACTTCCCTTTGAAGAAGCCATGCTGATTTTCCCTCCGCAGGCTTTGTTCCTCCATGTGCCTAATAATTCTATCTTTGGTTAGAGGTTCTACTAATTTGTCTGGGACAGACAGTAGGCTGACTGGCCTATAATTTCCTGGTTCCCCTCTGGATCCCTTTTTAAAAATTGGTGTCATCTCCAGTCTTCTGATGCACTGGCTAAATTTAGTGTATATATGGGTTAGTAGATTAACTACCTCCCATTTGTGTTCCTCAAGAATTCTCAGGTGCAGGCCATCAAGACCTGGAAACTTATTGGTTTTTAATTTCCCCAATAGGTCTGAAACTTCATCTCTAGCCACCCCAGTTTGGCTCAGTTCTTCAGACTCCCTTCCTGAAAATAGGGGCTGTGGCATGGGTACATGCGCCACACTTTCCACAGTGAACACAGAAGCAAAAAATTCATTGAGCTTTTCTGCCATCTCCACATCTTCCTTTAGCAAACCCTTTATTCCTTTGCCATCCAAAGGCCCCTACTGCTTCTCTGACTGGTTTCCTGCTCCATATATAAATTCTTAAAATGTTTATTGTTTGTCCTGAATGCTTTTAGAACCCTCCCTACTCAAAATCTCTTTTTGCAGGGCCCATGGTCCCTCCTATTCAATTCATTGGGACAGACCTTCTGCTTTTAAAAAGAAGCCCCTTTTAGGGTTGCCAGCCTCCAGGTGGGGCCTGGGGATCTCCCGCTTTTACAACTGATCTCCAGCTGGCAGGGATCAGCTCCTCTGGAGAAAATGGCTGCTTTGAAGGGTGGACTCTGTGGCATTGTATCATGCTGAGGCCCGTCCCCTCCCCAAACCCCGCTGTCTCCTGGATCCACCCCCAAAGTCTCCAGGTATTTTCCAACCCAGAGCTGGTAACCCTAGCCCCTTTACTTTTTATAGCTTCCCTGACTTGCGTTGTTAACCCCACAGGCCTTCTTTTAGACTTGTCAGTGCCTTTCCTAACCTGTGGAATGTATTTTATCTGGGCTTCTATTAGTGTGGTTTTAAATAGCCCAGCATCCTGTTTCACACAGCAGCCCACTAGTTGCCATGGACAGCCAATAAATGCAGCATAGAGACCAAGGCAAGGCCTTCCCTGATGCTGCTTCCTAGCACTGATATTCAGAGATTTGCTGCCTCTGAATATTGGAGGTTCTCTTTAGACTCCTAGTATGTGTTGGGAAAAGTCTAACTCCGCCTGAGAGCTGGTATCTGGCATCTATAGTAGTTATAGTAGACAATATTGAGCCAGATGGAAGGGAAAGGTCAGTATAATTCTCCTTTATTACAATGTATGGTCCAGGACTGAATACTGACAGGCAAAACCAGTATATGTATAGGTCACAAGGATGTTTTTGTGAGGATACAACAGACAGAACAGCAATATAAGCAGTTTTGGATCTCTGTTGAGGAGGAAGTAAATAAATGTGTGTATGGAACCAATCTGTTTGTTCTGTGATAACCAAATTTCATTCTGTGATAACCAAAAATTGCTCTTCCAGGTACTTGTAAGAAGCAGATCAACACAGCAGATGGCAGCATTGAGTTACTTTAATGAATCAGGACTCAGGTACCCAATATTTTTGGAAAGAATGCTAATCAGACAGAAATGCCTTCTTTTTGCTCTGTTGCACACCTCATGTACACCTCATTAGAAATTGATTGTTACATGAAAACATGGCAGAGATAAAGCTACAGCCATGAATGGATAATATAGTCATATAATGTGAAGATCAGGTCTGTGGAGAATGTGCACAAACAGCCACATCAGACCTCTATTTTATCTTATAGAAAGCCAGCTCAGGCTTTTAAAGAATCTTGCCATTTAACCATTTGGGGGCTATTTGAGTTAAAAGGCAGGTTATAGACATGATCCGTAAGTATAATCAAAACCAGACTGTATGTGACAAGAAGAGTCCTGGTAGGAAAAGCAATGGCACCATGACCTATGAAGCACTCTACTAGGGTTTCATCTGGGAATGTTAAATAACTGCTGAATAATACAGTTTTCAACACCACTTAATCAGCATAATCGGCTCCACATGACTCTCTGGGGACCAGGAAGCTGACAGCTCCAGCCCACAATGCCCAAGAGTTATTGCATAGCACATTGTGGGAAGTCTGCCTTCCTTCCTCATTGTCTCATGATTTTACTGAGGTGAATGTCATTCATCCATAGCAAATCTATGTTAGTACAATTGCAATCAAAACGCTCCGGCTACAATATCTTAAAATATCTTCAATGGTTTGGTTATTGCCTGACACATTTGTGTTTGTGTTCTAGTTTTAAACTTTATTTTTAACTTTATTTTATTTATTTGGATTTATATCCCGCCCTCCCCTTATCGGGCTCAGGGCGGGTTCCAACAATATAAAACACAATACAATTAAAACCACATTAAAACACAATATAAAATAACATAACTCATATGTGCCATACGATTCTAGTAAAAAACCAGATACCTCAGTGCTTGATGGTACTAGAATTTAAATGGTCAGGGACCGGCCTACCTGAGGGACCGCCTTTCCCTGTATGTTCCCCAGAGAGCACTGCGATCAGGATTCCAAAACCGCCTGGCCCTCCCTGGCCCTGAGGAAATCAGGTTGATGGTAACCAGGACGAGGGCTTTTTCGTTTGTAGCTCCGTCCTATTGGAACGAGCTTCCTGCCGAGATCAGGGCCCTGAGGGACTTGTCACAGTTCCACAGGGCCGTGAAAACAGAACTTTTCAGGCAGGCGTTCCGCTAGGAGCGACGTCCTACCAGCAGCGCCCTGTGTGAACTCCGATCCAACACGACATACTGCGGTGGCACCGCTGAATGTGTCCCTAAACTGCACTTTATTTTTATCGCCATCGAATGAATGTTTTATATTGACTTGTTTATGTTTTTAAATGATGTATTTTATTCTATTACTGTAAAATGTATATTGCTTACCAGTTTTTGGAAGCCGCCCTGAGCCCACTTGGCGGGGAGGGCAGGGTAAAAGTGAAATAAATAAATAAATAAATAATCTCAAGGCATCCTATCGTTAGACCGGCCCAAGAGGACTGTAACAGCTCCACTGAGCTTGAATGTCAGAACAGAACAGGTAAGGCTGTTGGCAGAGTGCCTCTGGCTCATAATAGACGGCAGAGCTGTAATAAATCCTGCAGGGCCATGATCTCATGCAGGAGCTCATTCCACCAGGCAGGGGCCAGGGCCGATGTCCCTGGGGCTGGGGACCACCAAAAGATGTTGGTTGGTGGGCCTTAATGCTCTACAGAGCTCATATGGGGAGAGGCGGTCTTGACGGTATGCTGGCCCCTGGATGTATAGGGCTTTGCAGGTAAGTACCAGCACCTTGAAGCAGATCCGGAATTTGATAGGCAGCCAGTGCAGGTCGTGCAGCACTGGGCAGATGTGCACCCGCACAGGCATCGCCGTCAGCACCTGTGCTACCGTGTTCTGTCTGCACTAGCTACAACTTCTGGAGCAGAGTCAAGGGAAGCCCCACGTAGAGAGAGTTACAATAATCCAGTCTGGAAGTGACCATTGCATGGATCACTGTAGTTAAGTCTTGGGAGGTGAGATATGGGGCCAACTGCCTGATCTGCCTCAGATGGAAGGAGGCAGACCTGGCAGTGGCAGTCACCAGGGCCTCCATAGAAAGGGAGGCATCCAGGACCACCCCCAGGCTCTTTACCTCTATGGTTGTTTGAGACCCACCGGGGCCGGGGTGAGCTCCTGGCCCTAGTCCTACCTCCCGCCCACCCAGCGGTTCGAAAGCAGTAAAATATAGCAAGTAGATAAATGGGTACCTGCCCTTAGGTGGCAGGGAGCACCCTCCTCCATGTGAGGTGTGTGGCGGGAGCAATCGGCGGCGGCGGGGTGGAATAGCGAAGTGGCGGAGCGGCGGGGAGGTTGGCGAGGCGATCCCTAGTGGCCAGTGAGCATAACATCGAAGTGATGAGACCTAACGACGACGGAGGTGGAGGCGGAGTCGCGGAGGGGCGCGGTGACGTGGAGGCGCAAGCGTGGCGGAGCCGGAAATGGATGTTGACTGGGCTGTGGCTGACATGGGCCGTGCGCCAAGAGACCGCCGAGCTGGAGGATCTGCTCTTGGACACCGGAGATGGGACGCCAACCTCGAAGACCACCTGGAGGAAGAAGCCGGAGAACAACAGCCCTGCCACCTGGGTGCCGGTAGGCAGCCCCACCCCTGTGTACTATGTGGCCGTAGATAGGGAATTGTATTTGAAACTTGCCTGTAAACCGCTCAGAGACCCTTCGGGGTCAGAGCAGTAGGTAAATTGAATGTGATAATAATAATACTAATGTCGGGACCAATGGAGCCCCGTCGAAGGCTGGGAGCCTGATCCCCTATCCTAGTCCGTCATGACTCAGGTACAGGACCTCCATCTTAGATGGATTTAGCTTCAGTCAGCTTGGATGCAACCATCCAGGCACGGACTGTAACGCCTCCTCCAGGTCATATATAGAGCTGGGTGTCATCTGCGTACTGGTGACACCCCAGCCCATACTTCCGGGCGAGGGGGCACATGTAGATATTCAATAACATAGGGGAGAGAATTGCTCCCTGTGGCACACCACATTCCAGTGAGTGTCACTGGGATAGCTCTCCCCCAAGTGCCACCCTCTGTCACGAACCTTGAAGGAAGGAGGCTAGTGTTGGGTATTACAAGTTGAAAACACTCAGTATATCTGGAGTTTGTTGCGTGTTACAAGTCAAAACACTTCAGTATTTACAGGGTTAATGATGTCTGTTACATGTTTGTTTGTTTGTAACCAATCTGTCACATGTTTGTTTGTAACCAATCTGTTTAGACAATAGAATGCCCGGGAACTTTGGAGCTAACTTGCTAGTCTGATTGGAAACCAATATGTCAAGTATTTAGCATATTGGCTTCTCTTTTCCTCTCTTTGTTCTGACTGAGAAGGAGACGCCATTCTCTTCCCGTTTTACCTTTTAGCTGTAAGGATGTAGCCATATTAGCTCTTTGTTATTTTTATATCCTGTGTACCTTTTCCCCATGTTAGGTTTATAGTAAACTTTTATATTTTAAAACACACCATGGACTCAGTCTCTTAATACTCTGCTGACTTACTCAATAAGAATCCCAACAGGGTTAAATGTGTGTTTATGTTACTCACAGGAAGTCACATGTTTCTCATGTAACCAATGTTCTTTAGCTGTAGAATGTCCGGGAATCTTCTCCCTGATCTAGAAATTTGATTGGGACTAAAGTGTCAAGGTGTATTACCATTTTATGGCTTCTCTTCCCGTCTTTGTTTGGTGTTCTGAAGAACAAGAAGAGTAGCCATAATCCCTCTCTTCTAGTTTTGTCTTTGTAGAGTAAGGATGTAGCCGATTTTGCTCTGTTGTTATTTTCATCCCAGTTACCATTCCCATGCTAGAATTTAGTAAAAACTTTATATTTTAATCACGCATGGACTCTCAGTCTGAATTATTTTACTCTGGCTCTGCTGGACTATCTTATCTCTGCTAAATACCATGTTTTCAATATCTCACTAGCACCCAACAGCTAGCCACTTGCAAAGCAAGCCCCCGTATCCCAGCATTGGCGAGGTGGTGGGTTAACACATCATGCCGATAGATCAAGAAGTATCAACAGTGCTGATCTGCCTTGATCCAGGTGTCTCCGGAAGTCATCCACCATGGCAACCAGCACCATCTCCGTCCCATGGGCGGGGTAAAAGCCGGACTGGAAGGGGTCCAGGATCTTAGCATCCTCCAAGAAAGTCTGGAGCTGCGTTGCCACTGCCCTTTCTATTACCTTAGCCAGGAATGGTAAGTTAGATACTGGGAGTTAGTTATTGAGAAACATAGGGTCCAGAGAAGATCTTTTTAGGAAAGGACAGACCACCGTCTCCTTCAGTCCCCCGGGGAAGGTCCCTGTTGAAAGGGACAAGTTGATAATCTCCCTCGGGGGATCCGCACCTCATCGCCACAAGCTTTAGTTAGCCACAATGGGCAGGGGTCTAGGAGGCATGTGGTAGGATTCACAGCCGCCAGAGTCTTGTCAACTTCGTCCTGGGAGAGCAGACTGAAGTGGTCCAGAATTGGACCCGAGGATGGTCAATGGGCTTCCAGTTCTTTTACTGCATCAAGTGTGGTCGGGAGGTCATGGTGGAGTGACAAGACTTTGTTTGCGAGATAGCTCGCAAATGCCTCACAGCCAATCGCCAATTCCCTAGTGTTTGGAATACCCTCTGGCAAGTTAGTCAATGACCAAATAATTCTAAATTATTGAGCTGGGTGAGAGCTAGCAGATGCAAAGTTACACCCTTCTAAACCCACGGGCTTCCATGGACTTAAAAAGGTTTTTATGCCAATAAAGGTGTTGTATTTGTATTTGTATTTGACTTTAAAAGGTGTAACTCTGCTGAGGATGGTACTGCTAGTTCCGGTCACTTCAAGTTTATTTCTGTCCGCCATAGGCCATTTGAAAAAAAGCAAACAATTCAGAAAAAAGGATGCATCCAGAAAAGCAAGCAATGGATTTAACTTTCATCTATAAGAATCATAGAAGCAATTGCTGTCATGGGATTTGATAAAGGCAGTCCAAGATTCTGGGCATTTCCACCATAGAGTCTTCAATTAGTTTAACAGCCATTCCCTCCGTCAAGTGTGACGGTGGTAGGGAAGGAGGCAGGAAGAAGGCTAGGGATCTCCAAGTCCTGGTTCATAGTCCACCATGACTGATGATGAGATAGAATGGTAGCAATATAGCCCATTTCTCCTCTATACAGGTAACTTCCCATTGAATTGGGCATCAGCATTAAATGGCTGAGATGAGTCAAGGCTTGCATGATTTCTCTCCTCCCACCTTGTTTGAGAGGAATAAATTTTACAAGCAGAGTCTCAGTGCCATTCACTGCTTGTGTGGAGTCCCTATTTCTCACGAGAGATTATCATGACACTTTTTCAGTTAAGGCCTTCAATGACTGTATGACCTGAGTCCAACAGTTTTTGACATATAGTGAAGCTACAGCTCCTAAGCCTGTGTTAAAACCTATACAAATTATTAAAGGGCAGTGATTCCTAAACAGCAGTTCAGGAACACTGCCTGCAGACCCTGCAGCACCTGCCCAGGGGAGTGGGAGAGGAGGAAGAGGCCAGACAGCCCTTATTATGAACCCCCCCACCCCAAATCTGTCGTCCAGCTGCCTCATTCAGCCCTGAGCCAATGCAGTACAGTGTGTATCACAATAGACTGAGCAGACCCAGGTTCAGATCTGTACTGAAGTTGACTGGGTGACCCTGTGCCAGTCACTGTCTCTTAGCCCCACAGGATTGTTGTGAAGGTAAAATGGAAGACAGGAAAACTGTGTATGGTGTCCTGAATTTGGGCAGGATAAAAAAAACGTAATAGGTAGGCACAGGAGTACATATAATATTTATTAGAATATTTGTGTGTATTGCAGAAACTTTGTATTATGACTTACTGCAAACTGCAATCACATTCTGTATTAAGCAAAATCTCTATAATCTGAAATGGTAGTTAGAACGGCATGAGAATCGTACAATGTAGCACAGAAAAATATACCTCCCTCCCTTTTGAAAAATTATTTGTTTCTATTTATCTATTTGAGTAGATTTCAGGTTTTGCTCTAGAAAAAACTAGGTTCAGGGTTGTGAAGTCTGTAAATATTTAAGGTGAAATTAAAAGCAGACCAGTTTAAGAAGCCAACTTTTCCCCCCTCTGGTTCACTTTGATTGTGAACATGTTTACACAATTCCTTGGACTGAAATATGAGAAATGTACAGCCTTGGCTATGAACTACAAGTATGACATCATGACAGGACTGATAGTATAAAGGAAGATTTTCATTTCCGCACAGCATCTCTGATTTCAACCAATGCAAACATACATTGGTTTTCTCATTTCGGTACTGATGCAAACTGAGGCAGGTTAATCGCTTTAAAATTGTTTTCTGCTTAGCATAACATTCCTGGGTTGCTCATGAAGAATAAACAGGGCTCCTTCTACAAAGCTATGTTGACTGGGGGGCCCTTGGATGCACAGAAGCGCCATATATGCCTTGGGCTGCTACATGTGGAATAAGCCTGTGGATAGGAGTGAATTAGTGGACATCCCTTTGTACATTGAAAGGTGCTGCAAATATGAAGATATAACCATTTTGTAAGTGAAAACTTTGACACAGAACAGGTCCTTTGGACCATAAAATGGTCACAATTTATAATAATAAAAAATTAGGTTCACTTTGGAAGTGTAGCGCCAGCTTGCAACCTCCCCAAGATTTCAAGACTTTATTTCTACCACAGAATCTACTTTTCTGGCAAATTTCATGGAAGGAATGAAAGTGGGGGAGGAAGTCAGACTGAGCTGGTGGCTTATATGCTACATCTGGCCACCAAAGCAGCATTATCTGGCCTCTGGGAGTTCTACCAAATTTTAAACAAAACCTGGCATAATGCTTTATTCATATTTTTCACCTTTAAGAAAAAGGGAAATGTTTTCACATTGTATGAAATACCACACTTCAGTGCTGCATGTCTCTTTTGGAGAATTCATATGAACAAGTGCAAAGAAGTATAATGCTATGCTGAGCAGATGTGCTCTGTATGAGTGAAGCTGTTGTTTATTGTGGAGCCTGAACACTTCTGTTGTTGTAGTGAAGCTGCTATCTGGAAAACAGAGAAACCTGCTGGAATACAAAAAGTATTTTAAAAGCCAACATGGTATAATGGTTAGAGAGTTGGACTAGGATCTGGGAGAGCCAGATCTGAATCCCCACTCTGTATTGGAAGCTTGGAGCAGTCACTCTCTCTCAGCCTAACCTGTCTCACAGGGATGTTGTTATGAAGATCAAATGGAGGAGGGGAGAGCAACATTGCAAGCTGCTTTGGGCGATCAGTGGGGAGAAAAGAAGGGGTATAAATAAATATTAGCATGATCTTATGCATGTCTATTCAGAAGTCCAATGATATTCAATGGTGCTTACTCCTAGGTAGGTGGACACAGGATTGTACTGTTAAACTCTTGGTCCAATCTACAACCTCCCATGTGTCCTTTTTGGTGTACTGGTTAAGAATGTGGACTCTAATCTGGGAGAACCGGGTTTTGAGTCCTCACTCCTCCCCATGCAGCTGCTGGTGTGACCTTGGGTCAGTCACAAGTTCTCTCAGAGCTGTTTTCTCAAGAGCAGTCTTCAAGAGAGCTCTCTCAGCCCCACCTACCTCACAAAGTATCTATTGTGGTAAGGGGAAAGGAAAGGAGATTGTAAGATGCTCTGAGATTCCGAGTGAAGGGCGGGGTATAAATCCAATATCCTTCTCCTCTTCCTCCTCCTCCTCCTCCTCCTCTTTTATAAAATATGAATTGATGTCTTCCCATTCAAAATTATAGACAGTATTTTGTCTGTGTTCTTGGTGTTTGTTCTAATTAATCGTAAAACTGTCATGAAAAACAGTATTGGCAAACCAGAGTACCTGGTTGTGCTTCCACCAGGAAACATCGATGGTCCTGAAGCCATTGAAACAATAGTTATGCATTTTATCGAAGTTTTTTTAACCAGTCTTGTAATAATTCATAATATGCATTTCCACTTCTCACAACCCTCATTTTATTTTGAGTTGATCCTGCTTGCCTCGAACTTCTGTAAATAAGAATATGATATCTTTCAGGCATTTGTGCTAGTTTTGCACCTATGCAGCGATCATTCAGAGTGCTAGTTTAAACACTGCCAGAGCTAGTTCTGCCTCCATGAAGGGAACAGTATCGGTACATGCGGAACATCTGCAAGTAATCAGTCATGAGGCAAGGTGTTGTAGTGACACGACATAGATTTTTAAAAAAGAGAGAGATCAGCTCACTGCTGCCCAGACAATGCACTGCCTTCACCTGCATCAACACTACAATTTCCAAATGGCAGTGCGAGACTGTACGTGAGCAAAATTTAGAATTCTCAATAAAAGACAATCTTTTTTCACCATTACATGTAAGGGTCAGTTAAATTAGGAACCAGCAGGAGAGCAGTTTTTGCATGTGTAACCTATTTGAACAGCAAGATGCAGTCACAACAGATAAATAAGGGCCAAATTGCTCAGAGCTTTAGAAACAAGAAACAGTAGGTCAGTTATGAAAGCAAACAGAGAGCCAATGGAAAGAACACTAGAGATCAGTGACACAATCAAGGCAGTCTTGTAGGTGAATGTCACTGGTGACTAGGGTTGCCAAAGTGCGGGAAATCCCCCGCTTCCGCGGCCCGATTTCCGCCGCAGGGGAATTCCGGCCCGGGGGGAACCCCGCCCCCCCAAGCTGCATCACTGGAGGTGACGCAGCCACGCCCCCAACGTCAGTACGTCACCCGTCACTTCCGAGCAACTCCTGGACCACGGCGACGCTCCCCCGCTGAGAGGGGTAAGAGGATTTGGCAACCCTACTGGTGACATTCTGGACAGAATTAAAGACTTATTGTGGGAGAGTAAAAGTGTTTTCATATTGATCAGCAAGTAGAGCACCGTATTGTAAGAATGATTCCCAGATCAACCCCTTATACAGGCAGAAACCCCTTTATTAAAGGTACCAACAACATGGACTGGAGTCCTTATATTGTGACACTTCATGCCCCTGCTCCGTGTTACTAAAGCTGTAGGAAATAATACCGAGACTCATGGTGCAATAGCCCCAAATGCATACAATGAGATGAGCACAGCAAACAGACGGAATTAATCACCTAGGGAGGGCTGTTCGAGGTAACACCTCTGTGGCAAAAGTAATGTGTGCTGTTACCCTATAATTGAGTCATCTCCAGCATGGCAAAACATTCTGATTTTACAGATCAAAATTATGAGACTACAGCTGACTGACATATTGCTTGGACTTCAGTTCTCCTCAACCTTTCAATCATTGTGCCTTTTAAAAGTAATGCTTCCTCTATAATGCTGCGTTAATTTGAGAGGTGCTCTAATGAAGATCGTATCTGTGGTGAGACACATCAAAGACAAATTTATTTTCATGCCAGAAACTATGAGCATACCCTCCATCCTCAATGCCAATTGTGATATGACACACACTTCGCTGTCTGGAGGCCTCATGTGTCATTTATGTGGTGAACAGAAACAAAGAGAGGGGGGTTTGTGTGTAGCCACCAGATGTCGATGAGCAGAAACTGATCTTATAGCATGATGATGGTCATCTTTTCTTCATGATGCATGTATTTCCTGAATTGATTTTAAAAAAACCCACACACACATAGAATCTTTATGAATTTTCTTGTACCTAATCTCTGAGATAAACAAGGCATTGATTAAGTCAATCATCTCATATTCATGAAATTTACCAAGAACTCATTAGCTAGCTCCAGCCTACCTAGGGATTTTTTAAAAAATTGCTCTTTTTGACTGAAATGGAACAGACTCAAGTCCCTAAAAAGCTTCATCAATATGAAATGTTATGCCATAGGATTAAGAATTACACTGGTATGGGCTTAGTTGCTATTATAAACAGGGCTTGAGTCAGCTCTTTCTCAAAACAATTATTTCTTTTATTCAGCTCAGAGCACAACAACAACCAACCCACCAACACACTTATATACAGTCGAGAGCAGTCAAAACCACACCTCCTAAAACAGTAATAACCAATCATAACAAACACTACAGAATACCTTATTTGCATTTCCTGCTTCACTCTAGTCTTCCCTGATTGGTCTGCCAACTTAGGCAGCCAATCAGACCAGGTGCATAATCCTAGCAAGCAATGGTAATGCAGGCATTAGCTGCATTCAAGACAAATACCTCTTCATATTGAGAACCAATGACAGAAATTCCCTCCAAAACTATGTCATATCCTGATTGGCCTGCTACACTCTAACAGCCAACCAAAAGGAAGATCTCAGGATCCTTGCAGACTATGAAGCTTGGCTCGAAGCTCAGGCACAGTAACAATACAGAACAGTTGCCATCCTAAGCAATTCACAGACTGTCCTTAAGATTGTACTGTTTGTGTTTGAGTCTCGTTGATTTCAATAAAACTTATCCATGAATAACTCTGCAAGAATATACCCAAAGCACTTCACAATCTTCATTTTGTTATTTCTCACACAACCACACATGATAGGTTATTAGTATTTCCACCATTACACATATGGAGCTGTGGCTGAGAAAGACAGTTAACATGGTACATCGTGGAAGACCAGGATTCAGATCCAGATATCATATTCCTGAAATCTTGATCTGTCTACTCTTCAAATATTTGAATTTACTTGCAACAAGAAATTAATTTATAGCTGACCACCCTATATTTTTATATACAATTATCCATTTTGAAAAAAAATTAAACACCAGTGTTGAAATTAACAATAGTGGAAAATGCAGAATTTAAGATTAAAAACTGATTTGCTTTCTTTATTTAAGCAGCTCATCTCAGAAACTCACAAGATACTTGGATGGTTCTTATTTTCCTACTTCATTACGCATGTAGCTAGTAGAAAGATAAGTTCTCTCTTTCTAGGATGAATTAATGCAACTTCAAAAAAGTTTATTAGACTTATCAAATGGCACAGAACTCACAGAACAATTCAAGTGCTGACACTGCTATACAAACTAAACAACAAATGAAATTAAAAATTCGCTCACATAGTCATTTTAATGTCACATTTGGTCAGTACCCAAAGCTTCTACCTTCATTTTTCCTGACGTATGTCTTAACTTCCATAATCTGAGAAATCAGATGGACATCACGTTTTCTAATTAAATTCTGGATGTACACAGATATGACAATATACTGTGATAAACATCATACACATCTGTCCCAAGAGAAGTTAAAGAATGTGTTCTAAATAGGAACACTTCAATTTTTTAAAATGTTCATGTACATATAGTTACAGCAATCATAATGTTCAGGTCTACATATGCATACCATTATCCTACCTCCTTCCTCAATTTTAAGATTTTGTGGCAACAAATAATTTAATCAAATAATTTTTCTACACACTGAAAGCTTTTTAGGAAAACGAAAATCTCACAGATTTACTCAGTATTGGAAAATACAGAGCTCTTATCCCCCGTCCCAACAGCCTCAGGGGTTTTTTAGTGTGTGGCTGTTGTACACCAATACAAATCTGATGTTCTGCCAATTGCCCCCTAATAGAATTCTAAGCTGGTGTAAGTAGTTCAGGGACTGGGGTGGAGGCAGAGTGAGCAGGAGAAAAGCTAGAAACTGACATCCATTTAAACTTTTGAAAACTAGCATGACTCATGTCTAACTTTAATCTTCTTTTCCACAGGTCAGTTCCTCATCTGTCTTGCATTGTAAAGACTCCCAGGCTGCCTGCTGCCTGCTATAAGTCTCCCAGACCCAGGCCCTTTCTGCACTGACATATATTCTTCTAAAAAAGGTAAAGGTTCCCTTGCTCGAAAGCCAGTCAAATCCGACTCTAGGGTTGCGGCGCTCATCTCCGTTTCAAAGCCGAAGAGCCAGCGCTGTCCGAAGACGTTTCCGAGGTCATGTGGCCGGCATGACTAAACACCAAGGCGCACGGAACGCTGTTACCTTCCCACCGAAGTGGTACCTATTTATCTACTTGCAATTTCTTGCTAGGTTGGCAGGAGCTGGAACTAGAGACGGGAGCTCACTCCGTCATGCAGCAACCTGGGTCTCGAACTGCTGAACTACCGACCTTCCACAGCCTGCAGTTCAGTGTCTAGGTAGCCATTTATTGAAAAATTTTCCCTACCAGGGGAGATTTGGTGGAGCATTTTAGTCCTATCATTCAGGAGTTTCTTTTTAGGAGTTTCTTATGCTAGCTGGAGTTTTTTTCTTCTAATCACATATATTCCCAAAACAACGACAGAAAGGGTTGCTGATACATAATTGGAAAACATTATTGACAAATACTTCCCAGAAATTAATCTTTGTTTACAAAATGGTCCGATCTATGATGCAATCTAGACTAGTTAAACTCTATGGGAACTGCAGCACTAGCTGCAACAGGATCAGAACCCTTAGTATACAAAGCAGCCAAGGTGGAACCAGGGGGAGGGTTAATTAAATATGAGTTCAAGATTCCACTGTAATCTACTCAAATGAACTGCATCATCAGTAGTATTACTATTTCTCAATCTTTTTGCTGTACTTATTAAAGCACTACCAGATGTAGTCAATATTTTATAAAGCTGTCATGTGGGACTCCTGCCACCCTGCAATACTGTGCAGTTATGACAAACAACACTGTTTATAATTTGTTATGCTTTGCCTAATCTCCCTGGCTAGTTTCATCTTCTTGCTTTCCCAAACTGATTCTCCTGCATTTCCTGGTTACATCTTCCTCATTTGTAGAACCAAGGAAGCTTTCCCAAGGGTACCATGGTGGAAATGGTAGCTCAATTAATAGAAATATCTGGAGAAACCATTTTTGTACAGCCCAGAGAAGTGAAAATATGCAATTGGAGCCACGGTGGCTCTTTTGCATTCTTGACTGATTAGCCTCCTGCACTCCACATGCAGCTTCTGACTGTGCTGGAGTACCTTCTCCTGACCAGCTGTTACAGGCCTAGGGCTGCCAAGTGGGGGTGGGAGGGCGGGGAAACCCCCACTTTCTTGCCACCTCTTCCTAATCTCCTCTGCTTCTGTTAGGTCCTTACTGTTTTTGTCCTTTATCATGGAACCTTCCCTTGATTTCTCCAATTTTCTTGAAGAGATCTCTAGTCCTTCCCATTCTATTGTTTTCCTCTATTACTTTGCATTGTTAATTCAGGAAGGCCTCCTGATCTCTCCTTGCTGTTCTTTGGAAATCTGCATTCAGTTGGGTAAATCTTTCCTTTTCACCTTTGCCTTTCGCTTTCCTTCTTTCCTCAGCTATTTGTAAAGCCTCATCAGACAGTCACTTTGCTTTCTTGCATTTCTTTTTCTTTGGGATGGTGGTGATTGCTGCCTCCTGTACAATGTCACGAACCTCCAACCATAGTTCTTCAGGCACTCTGTCTATCAAATCTAGTCCCTTAAACCTATTCTTCACCTCCACTGAATATTCATAAGGGATGTGATCTAGGTCAAACCTGAATGGCCTAGTGGTTTTCCCAACTTTCTTCAGTTTAAGCCTGAATTTTGCAATGAGTAGCTCATGACCTGAGCCACAGTGAGCTCCAGGTCTTGTTTTTACTGACTGTATAGAGCTTCTCCATCTTTGACTGCAAATGATATAGTCAATCTGATTTTGGTGTTGCCCATCTGGTGATGTCCATGTGTAGAGTCATCTCTTAAGTTGTTGGAAGAGGGTGTTTGCTATGACCGGCGTGTTCTCTTGACAAAACTCAGCCTTTGCCTGGCTTCATTTTGTTCTCCAAGGCCAAACTCTTCCGTTATTCTGGTTACATTTTGACTTCCTACCTTAGCATTCCAGTCCGCTATGATGATAAGGACATCTTTTTTTGGTGTTAGTTTTAGGAAGTGTTGTAGGACTTCATAGAACCGGTCCACTACAGCCTCTTCTGTGTCAGTGGTTGGGACATTGACTTGGATTACTGTGATGTTGAATGGTTTGCCTTGGATTTGGACCGAGATCATTCTGTCATTTTTGAGATTGTATCCCATTACTGCCTTTCTCACTGTCTTGTTATAAAGGCCACATCGTTTTTTCTATGGGATTCTTGGCCACAGTAGTAGATATAATGGTCTTCTGAGTTAAATTCACCCATTCCCATCCATTTTAGTTCACTGATTCTTTTTAGGAGTTTCTTATGCTAGATGACGATGTTCAGTCTTGCCATCTCATTTTTTACTACATCCAATTTACCTTGATTCATAGATCTTACACTCCCGGTTCCTTTGCAGTATTGTTCTTTGCAGCACTGGACTTTCCTTTCACCATCAGACACATCCACAGCTGAGCATCCTTTCAGCATTGGCCTAGCCATTTCACTCTTTCTGGGGTTACTTGTACTTGCCCTCTGTTCCTCCCCAGTAGCATATTGGACACCTTCCGACTTGAGGGGCTCATCTTCCGGCATCATATCTTTTAGCCTTTTGTTATTGTCCATGGGGTTTTCTTGGCAAAGATACTGGGGTGGGTTGCCATTTCCTTCTCCAGTGGATCACATTTTGTCTGAGTTCTCCACTGTGGCCTGTCCGTCCTGGGTCGCCCTCCATGGCATAGCCTGTAGCCTCTTCGAACCACACAAGCCCCTTTGCCATGTCAAGACAGTGATCCATGAGAGAGCCACAGCTGTTTAGGACTTTATAAATCAGTGCCAGTACTTTGAACTGCTTTTGGGAACAAACTCATATAGCTTTTCTTCTTATAGCCATGTGTCCACATTTACAATCATACAAAGGAATATGACTGTTAATCGACTCTTAATTTGATTCCTCTGGCTAGTTATTTTCTGGTGTAACTGAAAAAATATTCCTGAACCCACTTAATCTGAAATAAGCCACTAAAATCACTGGTGCATTTTCAGCCATACCAGGTTGGGAAACATATGGGGAGATTGTTTAGTGTTAACATATGTCTTAAGGAATTTTATGGTAGAAGCATTCTGCTGTTTTAATGGTTTCTTCTTTGTTAGCACTGCTCTCCTCAACATCAGCTACAGCCAAAATCCAGATCCAAAATTCTTCATAACTTGGATCATGGAATCCTTATACTCTTCATAAGGATCGTCTAATCCTTATACTCTTCAAGCACAAAGTAAATAAGACATTTAATTAGAATTAGGCCTTGTTCTTTGGAACAGTTGAGGATTGATGTTAGTAACATGTCTTGGAGCATTCCTCCTTCTGGAGCAGTACTGAGCCTGTATGCCTAACAGATGATACCAAGGCTGAACATAATGCTGGAAGTGTTACCTTTGTGGTAAGACATGAAGTCATTTGTTAACTTCAGACCTTCCATGATCACTTTCTTTCAGTATGACAGCCACCAGATCTATTATTGTGTTACTAAGATTGTGGATGCAAAAATAAATAAATAAATCACACACAATTTGCACTATTGAAGCCAAATAAACTGCACTAGACAAAGTGGTCAGTGAACTACTTTCCCCAAAGAAGGCAAGATTTGGTGAAGTTCCTGAAATATTCAGGTAATCATCTATAAGAGGAATATAAATATTGTGGAAGCTGAGCTTTAACATCCAAGTGGGGTGTGTGTGTGTGTGTGTGTGTGTGTGTGTGTGTGTGTGAGAGAGAGAGAGAGAGAGAGAGAGAGAGAGAGAGAGAGAGAGAGAGAGTTTAGTGGCACCTCAGAGACAGATATTTCACTGGACCAAAAGTCTTCATGGACTGGAGCACACTTGTGAAGAATAAAATGGAGGACTGGAGAATGATGTAAGCTGCTTTCAGTCATCTCTGGGGAGAAAGGTGGGCTACAAATGAATGAATGAAATAATATATGAGAATAATAGAATGTTATCCTCAGCTTTTATCTCCCATTGTCCTCAGCAATAATGGGATTTTAGGGGAAAACTTGTATCTAAGGGCACTTAGTAGAAAGTAATTCCATTCACAGTGAATGCAGTTCAAAGGCAGGATTTTAAAAAAAATCTCTCCTTGTTCTTTCATTCTTATGTTTTAAATGAATAAGGACTGAAGTTCCTTTTTTTCTGGGAAGGCGCTGAATTTCTGTTATTTGCTTTGGTTATGTAGAGGAAGCCAGGGAGAAGGAAGGACGCTTTGTTTTTTGTTTTGTTTTGTTTGGAAGCAGACTACAGATGTAGAATTTCCAGAAATGTTTACGCTAGTTTTCCCCATTTTTTAACTTTTGGGGGGAAATGAAATGTTAAGAATTGAAATTTAATGCAATACTTTCTTATCAAACCTACAGTTGTTTTATTGAGTTAAAACGTCTATCATTTACAATTAAAGTGGTACATAAAATTAAGCATTTATGATATTTAAAAGTAAAAATGCCTCTGTTTTCTACAAGCAAAACTGTGAATATATCCAATACCGGGGGGGGGGGGTGGAGGCACAAACTGCTGCACCCTTTGCACATCTTAGTTTTTCTAATTTGAGAGGCAGAAAATATAGGGAAAAATAAAAATATAAGCCACAAATATAATAATAAACAAAATTCAACATGTTAGTTGGACAGAAAGAGCCTTATACAATTACAATAGGTATAATACCATATTTGCTAGCAAGTTAAAGATTCAGAATATTTAAAGCTTCAATAGTATAGTATCTTCAATAGTATACTAATTTCAATAGTATACTAATTTTGGACAGAACTTGACATATTTAAATGAACATATCATTGAAAATATGGGTTATATGCCTACAGTATATGCAGCATGATCATTATCTAAACTTGTAGATTGTCTTACACAAATATATTCTTATTAACTTATTCTGAGTGATTAAAACTTTGTCTTTAAAACATTTTGCTCAATCTAAAAAAGACAATATTTAATAGGAAGTTGTTTTTTTCCAGAGCCCTCCAAAGTTTCCAGTTTTTCCTTGTGAAAAAAATGGAATGAAAAAGTCTTTGGGGAAACTAGAGAAGTTTCCAAAAAACTGAAGGCATGGGAAAAATTGTGAGGGGCCCCCCCCCCAATTTTTTCTGGAAAAAAAAGGAATTTGGGGGGAAACGAAATATATGCAATACTAACTTTCCTGTTAAACCTAAACTACTTTTACTGATTAAACAATATAAACATGTATCATTTATAATTTAGTTGGCATATAAAACAGTACTATTTGACATATCTATGGAATTTAGAGGTATGAATATCTTCGTTTTCTATAAGAAAAAGTGCAAGTATATGGAATACTTGAGAAAGAGTTGCAAACTGCTGCACTCTGTGCCATCTGAGGAGTAGGGGGAAAATAAGCATTGAAGGCAGAAAACACATTCTGTATTAAATGAACAAAAATGTATAATCTGAACAGAAATTCTCCCAGAGTCACAATATTACTAGCATGTTTGGATATTAAGTTAAACGTTACAACATTGAAAACATTGAACTCTTTAAAAAGCATTATCATTAAACACATTATGGCATATTAGTTTTTGCCAAAATTGGTTACATATAAACAAAAAGTATTCCCAAAATTGTTGTATATCTCCACAGTTGTATATATCTATGTTGTATATATTGCATACGTCTACAATATAAGAGGTTTTTTTGTTCCCAGTACTCCCCAAAGTTTCCCAGTCAGAATAACTGAGGAAGTTCTCAGACTTGTTCATACTGTACATTCTTTGTTCAAAAAGAAATCCCCCCCAAAGGTGTTCTCCCAAAATTTCTTCATTTCCCCCCCTAACTTTCTCTGGGCCTTGACATCCATAAAGCAGACCACATAAATACTACAAATGCACATTTGCAAACATGCATCATAGAGATATGATACATTTATCAGAGAGCTGCAAATGGATGAAATGCCCCATTCCATGTATGTTGTTGTTCAGTCACACAGTCGAGTCCAACTCTTCGCGACCCCATAAGCCACATCATGCCTGGCCATGTATACCGGGTGGCAAACAGAGATTTTCCTCTGCATAATGTTCAAAGTGGCCCCAAGGTGGTACTGAATTATAAGCAGGGGTCATTTCGTAGAAAAAGAGGTGCAGGAGCTCATTAGATTAACTTATTTGCATATGCCACACCCCCTGACATCACCGGAAGTGTACAGCAACAACATACAATGAATACAAAAAGATTGCTGCTAAAGTTCACTGAAATATACAAAAGATGTTCAGTAGAAAATTCAACTTTTCATGATGTTATTTAATTCTTGTTTCCAACAGGTGCCAACAAGGTGCACAGCACAGGAACAGGACGAACACTTCTCGAGTGTATCTGCGTTCGTTTCGAGATATATTCTTTATCAAACTTCACTTGTTTGTCGATGGGAAAGAACTTTTGTGTATAGGAGCCTTGTGAGCCAATTTGAATGTATGGATACCCTTGTGGTGATTTAAACTGTGTGGAGATCATTTAAACTGTGTGAAGATCATTGAAAAGTGAAGTTTGATAAAGAATATATCTCGAAACGAACGCAGATACACTCGAGAAGTGTTCGTCCTGTTCCTGTGCTGTGCATCTTGTTGGCACCTGTTGGAAACAAGAATTAAATAACATCATGAAAAGCTGAATTTTCTACTGAACATCTTTTGTATATTTCAGTTAACTTTAGCAGCAATCTTTTTGTATTCATTTCATCACTGGAAGTGTGTCAGAAGGCAACACCCACTGCTCAGGCTCCACTGGACTGTTTTGGATTGCTAGCTATGGGGGGGGGGGCGCAGATCCTTGTGCTCCTCATGGCCTGGGGCTGCAAGGGGCAGGGCTTGTTGCATGTGCCCACCCCCTGGGCTCTTTACTGCCGGAGCTCCGTTCCTGTGCACTCCTGCAGGAAATGACCCCTGATTATAAGCAACCTTAGGCTCATACACTGGTTATTTTTTTTAGTTTGGCATGATTTTCTTTCCTCAACAAACTTTTTGATCTTTATAGTTTTTTTAAAACAAATGTAGCTTTAAAAAAGGGAACCTACTAACGAGACATCAAATTTCTCACCCCCAATACACTTGTAGAAGGACATGTAATAGGTAAGTATATACATTTAGGTAACAAATAGGAACCTCACAGTCATTATAAAATAAGCACTCATTCTAAGGGGGGGAACTCTAATGAACATGTAGAATTTTCCAGCTTGCTTCAGTTTCTCTCTTCACTTTCAAAAGTGTATGCAATTTGTTCCTTCCATTGAAATGAATGGGGATGCCAAATCTTGCCACGGCACTACACAGGACAGACAGAAGCATATGCAACCATCACATTTATGGAAGTAGAGGAAGAACCTTATTATCAATCTGGTTTCTGGCTTGGTATGGGGACATCATCCTTGGTCACTGTGGTAGATGACCTACATCAGAAGGAGGACATGGAAAATACAACCCTGATTATTTTCCTGGGCCTTTCAGTGATATTTAATATCACCAAGCCTGTATTTCTTCTGGGCTTCTGAGATGGACTGAGGGGGCTCCCAGTTTTGCAGTGGTTCCAGAATTTTTTGGCAAGCAACTTTCAGAAGGTGATGCTGGGATACTGTTGCTCCATCCCATGGCTGTTGACTTTTAGATTGCCCCAAGGTTCCATCTTGCACCCCATGCTGTTCAACATCTCCAAGAAATGGGTGAGTGAGCTTATTCAAGTATTTTAAGTTATCTGTGTTTTGGTGGCAGATGAGGTCCTGATATAGGCTGCGGTAAGATGTGCCTTTAGATCTGACTTAGCTGCGAATGCCTGATGGATCTAAAGGGCACGATCAAACTGCAACATCTGGGAAAGGCCCCACAGTTGTTGGCACCCTGTGCTGCTCTGCCACGGAAGTGGAGTTAAAAGACACCAGGGAAAGTCTGGTCCTGATGCTTCCCAATGGGCTACAGATGTCTGATTGCTGTCTGATTGCTCAAGCACACTCTCATGCCGTCGATATGGTCTGCTCATTCCATCCTGACTCTGTGCCATTTTTTCCTCGCTTAGCAGTATGTGCATTATCACATACTCCATGGGGAACCCTCAGTGTGGAGGCGTGATTCATCATTTATGCACATGGGAAAGAAAAGGGGGGGGAACCCCACTCGCCTGAATGTGCCATCTGATCGGGCAGTGACAGGCTGAGCCCGCAGCTACAACGGATATGTGATCTTGCAGTGCTGTGTCAATTTCTACCGGGGGAAATTGGCATGCTTCCCCTCCACACCAAATGGCACATGTAACTGCATCTATAGAGTGTGTGTGTGGGTGAATAGTCTGAGATGTAATTGAGACAAGACAAAGATGCTGCTAACTGGTAGGGCAGATTATATGAGAGGAAGTATGTAAGCGGTTGCAGTTAGGCTACACTTCTACTTACAATTAAAGTTTGCAGTTTGGGGAACATCTGAAACCAGCACTGCTCATGGAGGCCCAAGTAGTGGTAGTGCTGGTGGCCAAAAGTGCAATTTATTTCTGTAGGCTGGTAAAGAACTGGTCTAAATTTTAAATCATCTCCCCTTTGTGGATGCAATCTGTAATCTCCCTTCTTACTCAAAACAGAAGATGAGTCTAACAGGAATACTGATTCTTTTTTCATTTAATTTTTTTCTACATATAAAGCCCTTCTTTACAGTACTTTTTTTGCTGCATATGTACAAACATTTGACTTATTTCAGCTTTTGTTAAACACAGTAGACACTGTCTATGCCGTATCTTGATACATGTCCTTCTACTCACTTGAAGTTTACATGAGATTTACTTTAAGAAATGCGAGGATTCATAAATTTAAGAAAGAATAGTCTTTAGGAGTGTAATGACACTCTTAAGTCAATAAGACTGTATCATCCCCCACATAGTTACTACCATGTTTCCTAGAAGAATTCAGTTCCCCCCATTTCAGGCAGCAAGAAACTTTTAAATTATTGTTTTGCAGTAACAGGAATCTCACTAAACATTTTCATAAGTAGAAAGGATGAAAGATTAAACATGAATACTTTAAGCCAACATTATTTAATAAGAAGGAAAAATATTTATTATTTATGTATGTTATTTATAGTCCGACTTTCTCAAAGTGGATTAGATAATATAAGTCAGTACAATCAATAGGATGAGAAAGTCTAATAAACAGTGTAATAGGACTAGGACTGCAGAAATCTGAAACAAGCTGCAAGTAGTAAACCTGGCATGTTAAACATTACAAGAAATGGGATGATGTAAGTAGAAACAGAATGTAGTGAGAGCAAGATAAAAACATATACAACGGATTATGCATATTAGTAGTATAATCCACTGTCCCATTCTATCGAAATGTCTTTCTGAATCATTCCTTTATATTTTAAAAAAGCCTCTCCTGAAGAGTTCTGTTTTACATATTTTGCAGAAAGCCAGAAATGTGGGCACCTTCCTGACCTCCACAGGCAGGCCATTCCAAAGGGAGGGGGCCACTACAGAGAATGCACAAGTACAGGCAGTTGTTGATCTTGCCCATTTGCAGGCCCCAAGTAAGCCAGATAATGGAGTAAATCAAATTATTTACAAAGTCAAGTGACTTTAAAATACCCCATGTTGCTAATAGGATTACAATAACCTGTGGAAGGTCATTATATTTATAAAGGAAAAGATTAAATATGCAGTAAAGCGGACATAAGTGAAAGAGGCATGTTGAAAGCTATTAAAATAGACAGGCAGAAAAAATAAATTAAAGGTGGGAAAAGGAAGCTAGGCTGGTAAATTAGGAAAACATTGACAATGTATCACGGTTGCAGTGATGAAAGGAGAGGTTAGTGGATGCATTATGATTCATTAATTCTATCTAACACAACAAGAACACAGTATAATTAAATCAACTGAAATGTAACTATTCCAGAGCAACTTGGTTATGGACTATGCTGTATACTTCCTCACAACCATAAGGCTCATTTTGTTATCATAAACATCGAGAGAGATGCCACCAAATCTCCTATACTGAGCTCAGAGTACAAATTTGGCAACCTGTAAGGCTCACTTCAATACCAACGTGAGTATTTCCGCCCTGAGTTCTTCTCTGGCTGAAATTGTACATTTTGGCAAATAGCTCACTTTCCCTGAGCCCAAACCCAGTTCCTAACTGAGTAAGTGTCTGTTATACTACCTTCAACATGTTCTCTGTCAATTCCAAGATGCAGGGTATGGTTGGAAAGCACAACCTGGCCAAAGCTAAGCTGGTCTAGCTCTAGGTCTGGTCACTACCTGGCTAGAAGACCTCCTTGGATCCATCTATAAAGGATGTTATTCAAGCAGCAAAATTGTCTTTATTTAACTATGGACTGGGGGCTGATTAATCCAAGTCTGAGGACAAAGTGTGATGCAATAGTAAAAAAAGGTAAAGGTTCCCTTGCTCAAAAGCCAGTCGAATCCTACTCCAGGGTTGTGGTGCTCATCTCCGTTTCAAAGCCGAAGAGCCAGCGCTGTCCGAAGACATTTCCGTGGTCATGTGGCCAGCATGACTAAACACCAAGGCGCACGGAACGCTGTTACTACATATGACCTCCTGAAAATGCATTAAAATCTACATAGGGTGTGTGTGGGTGTGGGTGCATTCATGAGCATACATGTTATTGTTACATGATAGTAAAAAGCCCAGTAGCACCTTTAAGACTAACAAACTTTATTGTAGCATAAGCTTTCGAGAAACACAGCTCTCTTCATCAGACTAACACGGCTAACTCCTCTGGATTGTTACATGAAACATTCTGGAGTATGGTTGGGCTGGCTTATAAATGTATCATTTGATTATAGCAACTTCAAGTGATGACTTGGATATGAGAATTGGGCATCCCCAGTCTAACATCACACGTTACTTGTGGCCACTTTGCAATGCAAAACCTTTCTGTAGAACCAGTTTAGACAATCAAATCCTGAGCCCAACTGAACGCTATATAGCTCTTGCAACAAAACTCTTTCTTACTGTACATCTTTCCTAGGTCTCTTGGCAGTCTACCTTTGTTCACATGAAGCAGCCTTTCTCTCCATCATGAGTATTGCTGCAAGGACAAATGGAAATAAGAAAACAATGATTACAGAAAGTATGTATAAAAATCTCCCATGGATATAAATCTTTAGTCAGAGGGTGTTGGCAAGGCAATTTCCATCTCCTTGGTTCTGAATTCTTGCCCTGTTTTTCAAACAAGACACAGCATACTCTAATGCAATGGTTTTATGCATACAGGAATAATTCCAAAAGCTGTCTTCAGGATGCAAGCTGTTATGACAGTTCTAAGGTTTGTCTCTCCTACTGCGATACATTTGGAATTAAAAATATCCCTTATAAATTATGGGTGGGGAAAAAAATCAGAGCCATCAACCCTTTGTAGTAAGGAATAGCCATAATTTTGGAGGAATTCATAAACCTGAGGGTCCCAAGAGATACAAAATGATAGCTTCAAGCTGCACCATTTAAACACACACCAGCCTGCCTCCACTGAAGTATTTATATATACCGTTTAAAAGTATGTATTTTATCTTAATTCCCTTGAACATGCCCCTTCTTTTTAGGGAAGGGTGCTACAATTTTGGACCGTTACAATCCACGTGCTGGACCCTGTATGTCCACTATGGAAATATTATGTCAAAGGGAAATTTATAATGAATAGGGAAGTCTTTCTGGTCCCCCCCACCCCCCAGCGCTCGGGTTCGAATTCTAAAAGCTTGACTGAACAGAGAAAAAGTCCACCTCTGCGCCGGCCTGCAAATTCACAGCCCAGGAGTCCAGGGCGACCAACAAGCGCTCGGACTGAACGTGGCCGCGCAATTTGTGCCCTAGCAGCAGAAACTACCGGGATAGAGCGGAGGACGCGCGGAGGGGGGGGGGCGGGTCGGACTACGGCCCCTTGAAGGGCCGAGCGTCGTTTGTTTGGTGATCAGAGCCAATAGAAAGCGTAGACTGCGCTAATATCCCCATGCGGTGACTGAGAGGAGTCAGAGCTGAGCCGCTCCTTCAGTGGGTCTTCACTCCCCCTCCTCCGCCAGGCTAGCCGGAGCTCCTTGCACGGCGAGAGCGAGGCTGCAACAGAGCTCTTATGGGCATCGGCAGGAACAGCCGCCGCCGCAGGAGCCCTGGCAGACCACACTTGTTCAAGTCACGGCACAGGGATATATAAACGCCGAGACAGGAGGGAGCCGCCGCGGCTGCTGACAGGTAATACGGCCCCTCCTGTGGGGTTGAAACGGTCACTTCAGAAATGGCCAGTTATGTGGCAATTGGGCGCGGGGAGTGTCTTTTGGTTTCTTTGCGAAGGAGCGTGCAAATTTCCACTTTCTTAAAGAGGGAGGGAGGGAGTCAGAGCAAAATTGTTCCTGGGCTCTGTTCAGCTCGGATAATAGATTGGTAGTAGGAGGAAAAGCTCTTTTACGCATTCACATATTTACACCCTGCTCTTCAGCTGAGATCGCCGAAGTACTTTCCCGGTACTGATGATGGAGCATCTGCCTCTATAATAAACAGATTGGAGTGTTTTATGCTGGCCTATCCGAAGGCTGAGGGCGAGTTACAGAAACGCTCTCTGTGTTATATACGCCGAAGTGTAGTCAGGCAGGATTTAAAATCTCAATAGAAACCGCCTTCGACGTTAACTTTTTTTCTCCCAGGGACTTCACCTCCTTCCTGTTCGCAGACTGAATATGCGAACTGGTTTACTTGTGTGAAATCAGCTGGTCGAGTTAACTGCCGGATTCTGTGTATGCTTACTCGGAAGTAAAGCTCACTAATTTCCCAGGTCTTCATAGCATCACAGCTAAAAGATATCTGTACCCTGCACTGTGTAAGACCCCCCCCCCCCACACACAGTCCTTCTTTACTCCGTGCCTCCTCCTTATACTATATGTATGCTTTGAACTGCACACCTATATATCAATAACTGCTTTCAGCTGAAGAGCCCATTGGAAGCATACAGCTCCATTAATGGGGCCAGTTTTCTATGCCGCTGTTTGCATTTAAAAAATAGGGGCTCAGCTAGAATTTCAGAGCTAAGTAGAATTAGCACCCTCCATAGTTTGTGGGGTCGAATTTTTTTTTTCCTGATTGAAGAACATATGGCACTGTTTTTAACAATGTAAGTTGAAAACATAATGTCTTATGTATTTTGGAAAGGTGTAATATAGTGCTAGAGGTTCATTTTTCACAGGGCTGTTTTTTTGTAAACCGAATCAAATGTTCACCCATTCATGTAAAATCTTTTAAAGTTGATGTAATAGATTTTTCGAAAACCACACAGGCATTTTAAAAGAAATTTTAGTACAGTGTTGTGAAAGTGGTTATGTAACTTTCTGTAGGGGATTTTTGAGGACAAAATTTGTAACTCAAACAGGCCACAGTTTTCTTTATTTCAAAGAGGGCAAAGTTCTTAGGGGGAGGTAGGGGAGGACTGAAATGTTGAAAAGCACTCACTTTAAAAGCATCTTGAATACTGTAAATTGAACCTGAATTCCATCCACTTCAAATCACTATAGAAAATGGTTTTGATGTAAATCTGCAGGAACTCAAACAATGCCTCCTGAATAAATCAGCAACAGGTGCATGATCCACTTGCTGTGCCTTAATTAGCACTTTGCATATCAGGCCACATAAGTGCTGCTACTGCATGCTAATTCAACTATGAAATCTAACATCAGTTCAGGTTCTCTGACTTCCCACCACCACAAGTACAATGCAGCCACTGTGTTTCCTGGCTGGATTTATTTTCTTTTTAACTACTGAGTAAGGGTAAGAAAAACAAATATTGTCTAAATCATTCATATGCAAGGCAAGCAAGCTTTATTTTGGTTAACATTCACACTTATCTTTCACCCTGTTCTCTTCTGCCCAGTGAAAACTGGAAATTTTAAAAAAGACACACATCACTGAAAAAATGATTGGTTCTGACATTTTTTCTAATCTACAGACCCAGTGACGCTTGAGTACTTGAAATGTAAATGACGTACCTGATCTTAAGCATGGTCGGGAAGAAGCAACTTCTGCACAAGAAGTACTCTCAAGTGAAGTTGCAGGTCCAGTTGGATTTAGTGGGAACTGCTTCCAAATTAACAAGTTTAGAATTGCAAGAATGCAAGTTCATGATTGGAAATATTTATATATTTATTACTTCTTACTGTTTTTGGAATTGGAAATATAAACCCTACTGACTTGTTACTTATGGTACCTTTGGAAGAAAAGTGGAAAGGAAATGGGTTTCAAATAAACAGTCCCAATACGCTGAATGTTACTACCATTTAAGTAATGTTAAAATCAATGGAACACCTAATTTAAGATTAATAGTAAGCAGTTCGATGTCCCAAACTGCATGGTAGAACATGAGACAGATTTGACCCAGAAGATGGCAACTTTAACTGGAAATTAAATGTGTGGGGTAGAATGGGTTTTAATGTCAATATCAAGCTGGCATGCTTCCTCTAATTTTCTGTGTTCACAGATGACATTCTAAAGGGGGTTCCATGAGACCCTCCATATGGAAGGAGTGGCAAGAATTGTACTCCTCTGCATCTTTTTCAGAGCTATATCTGTGATCAGGGACTGACAGCAATCTAATATCCTGTTCCATGGGATCCATGTTCCCTGCATAATCTTTCCATGTGAAAGGCTTTTGAGTGATTGCTTTTCAATAACTATCCATTATCTCAGTTAAATTGAAAACAGCTGTCTGTCTCTTTTTCTTCATAGAGAAGACAATTATTATATTTAGTGTGTCCCCAATTAAGATAACAGAATCTGATGAACACATATATTTAGACTATCTGCTTAAGAAGACAATGAAATCGTACCTGGGTACCTCTGGTTTTAATAACATTCTTATGAACCTTCCAGGAGTGGTTTCTTCAAGGAAACCTCACCACTCCTATATATTTGAATAAGTGTTCCTAGTATGTTCAACAAGGGATTGATAAAGTAGATTCTGTTCTGATTGCTGAGATGGGAGATTTACCTCCTCACAGTTGCAAGACATCTTGAATGAAAACGAATGAGGGGGGAGGGAATGGCAAGTAAAGCAATTATAACTTGAAAGTATGAGTTTTCTATGGTAATATTATAATCTGATAGGTGGCCAGCTCAGGAGTGCTTTACATTTCAGATTACTACACACAGAATGAAATCTAAGAGTAAGGCTCTGCAGCATTTCTGCCCCCATTTCTCTTAGAGGCCAAAAAGAGGCTAACGCAAATAGGCCCCTTACTAGGGTTGCCACCGGCAGGGGAAGGAGGGTAGGGTTGCCAGATCCAGGTTGAGGAACTCCTGCGGATTTGGGGATGGATCCTGGGGAGGACAGGGACCTCAGTGGGCTAGAATGCCATAGAATCCACCCTCCAAAGCATCCATTTTCTCCAGGGGAGATGATTTCTGGAGTCTGGAGATGAGCTATAATTCTGGAGGCTCCCCAGATCCCACTTGGAGGCTGGCATCCCTAGCCCTTACTCTTGAAATCTGTACACACCTGTTTCAGTGGGGACCGATCATGTGGGCAGGCCATACATAGGTTTGGGCTCTTGCATACTATAACCCTTGGTGGGGGAGGAAGGAGTACAAACCCAAGGCACTTACATGGGTCTCATCCTGCAGAAGGTTATGAACTTGACGTGCTGTATGGCCCAACTCTCAGGTACCGTCGCTTATCTTGCCATATTTTATAAAAACCTATGTAGTTGCTATTCTGTTTACTTTGTCACTTGGAATCTGTGATACAACAAATATATGCTGTCTAGTTAGTTATGTCCTGCTGTACCAGATGGAAAGTTCTGAAATAGAGAGCAATAAATTGGAAATGTTAGCTGCACATCTGATAAATAGTGGCTGACAGTAACTAAAGTCCTCTGTTCTCTTGCATGGCTTACAAAAAAAAATACACAGCTGCAATAAAAATAGTTAAATACTCCAGGGAGATTCTCAGTGGCTCCTCTTTGCTTTAGTTAGCAAATCTGGAGGAAACTCAAGACAAATCCTGTGAGTCTGTCTGCCTCATTCTGGGGAGTTCAGTCATTCAGGATGCTGGCATGCACTTTGCCTGTCATTCGGCTCAACACAGATCTGCGTGCTATGAAAGCCAGCATTGCTTATATCTGCAGCTCTCTTCCCTGGGGTCTACTGACCCATTGAGTGAGTGTTGAGCCTGGACCTGGGGCAGCCCAGTGCAAGTCCCAGCTCAGCCGTGGGCTCAGGGACTGTGGGTTCATGCAGAGGGTTCTCTGTGTTAGTTTCCCTTTTGTAAAATCAGAATGGTAGCAGCCTCTACCTCAAAATTAACAAAACTGAAAAGAAGCTGATTGCTATTGGGAGAAGGTAGTCTTCATGTGCTTTTTCTACAGGTCTGCATGAGTGCTCCTTCACTTTATGTCCCATCTTCCTTCTTTTAAGATCTTCAAAGCAGCTTTCAAAAATTAATCACATGCAAAAACAAACCGTATACATCACATAAAACCCACAATAACAAAGATTTAAGTATGTTTTTTTAAAAGAACAAGGAGTGCTGAACAGTCATCACCCAAATGCCCCGGAGAACAAACAGGTCTTAATATGGCACCTAAATGACAACAAGTTGGTACCAGGTGAATGGCTTTGGAAACAGCATTTCAGAACTGGGTGTGTGTGTGCGCTACAAAAAAGCCCTATGATCTCCACCAGACAGTCTTCAAAAGAGGACAGGTGGCCTTTTCAGGGATCAGGTCCCAAAGCCATGTAGGCCTTTAAAGGCTTTAGAGCAGGTACATTGAATTGCACCTAGGAGCACAGGGTGAGCCAATGAGGAATTTCCAACACTGATGAATATGGCAGTTCCTGGGCTGCCATATTCCAGACCAAACGAAATATTCAAATACTCTTCTAAGGCAGCCCTGTCTGCAATGCATAGTACTTAAAAAAAAATCATGATGGCTGTCATAATCACACTCAAACTTGTTCACGTCTGTTGCAGCCGCATTGCTGATGCCTCTCATTTTAGTTTTTGCAGGATACAATGTGAAGTGCAGTGAAAGTGGTATAGCCACAGAGGGTATTGGGGACACAAAACATGGCCTCGCTGAGCTGGCACAGTAGTGCTATTCCTACAGGGCTGCCTTCCATGTCTTTGGGAGGTTGTCATATGTGCACAGTCTTACGGCTTGTTCCTCTGCATGTTCACTTGGAAGCAAGTCCCACTGAATTAAATAGTATTTACTCCCACACAAATGGCAGTCTCTCAGCCTGGTCCTATGCATTTTAGTTACTCAGAAGTAGCCCCACTGTGTTTGGGTGCCGTGCCTTACATCCAAATAGGATTGTAGCCTTGACACTGAAATACTTGGAAGTCCTAGTCTTCTAAATCTTGAACACTCTCGTATTAGCAAGACAGTGTAATAAATAGGATTGCCAGGTTTGCAGCTCCTTTGCATTTAAGAGTTTCAGAGAAGTGGGGAAAAAACTGTAATGGGCAGTGAGTCCTGTCATCACTTTGAAGGGAAAGCCACAATTCCTGTCCTCCATACAGCTCTTAAAGGAGCAGGAGCCCTCCCATTGTTTGGACCTGGCAGCTAGAAATATAAGTAAGGACAGTTTAGCCAACCATATACAAATTAAACCGTTACAAACACAAATGGGTGCAAGTTCAGCAGCCTAATCCGATGTACGTGTCCCAGTGTTGTTGTTGTTTTAATAGTGGCTACTTATCTTGTGGTGCTTGGTACTTCAGTGCCATGAAAAGCTTCAGCTGACCATTTCCACACATTAAGCCTCTATTAAAGGGATAGGGTATTTTCTCTAGGGTTGTTTGCCACTCTTAAAATTCTAGAGTCAGGGCGGTGGGGGTGAAGTATATAGCATTTTCAGTAGTGGATTGATGCAGCAGCTGAATAGTAGTAGATGGTAGGGTGTGCTCTAGGGGAAAAGGAAAAATTTGCTTCTGACACTTAAAGCGCTCCCTCTCCTATTGTTGCATGCAGGTGTGAAATGCAGAGCAACACTAAGTGTGCTTTTATTAAGTTTCTGAACCAACTGGTGCCTATGAGTGATTTAAAGTCCCATTTCAGCCTTTTTTCATTAACAGTGCTCCTGTGATTTGGGTTCAACTTGTGTGGTCAAGGGGTAGTAATGATTAATCTTCAGGGTTTGTGGCAGAAGAGAGCTGAGGAGTGTGTTAGTGTCATTTTTGAGAGCAGACCCTCCATGCTGACTTGGAATGGGGTCTCTGTCTGTCACTCACTCATAATCATTCACATAAACATGCCTCTTCTCTGTTTCTCTTGTCTGATAGGTGATGTTCAGTGGTGGGGGAACATTTGATCAGGGAACACTGCAAATGTAACACCTGTGCAAATCTCAGTTTAAACAAGTAGTGTCTCCACAGTATCTCTGTATGCCATCATTCTGTTACTGTGTGGTCTAGACCGTGAAGTCAGCACCAGTTTGGTGTAGTGGTTAGGAGCGTGGGAGAACTGGGTTTGATTCCCCACTCCTACACATGCAGCTGCTGATGTGACCTTGGGTTAGTCATAAATTCTTTCATAGCTGTTCTCTCAAGAACAGTTTTCGGAAGGGCTCTCTCAGCCCCACCTACCTCACAGGGTGTCTGTTGTGGGGAGTGGAAGGGAAAGGAGACCGTAAACCACTCTGAGACTTTGGGTAGTGAAGGGCAGGGTATAAATCCAAACTCTTCTTCTTGTTCTTCTTCTTACCTCAAAGTAGACCCAGTGAAGTCAGTTATCTGGGGGCTCAGGGCTGTAGCCAGAGATTTTTATCACAAGGAATCAAAATCCACCCATTATGAAAACAAGCTTGTTTCTTTGGTTTATATTAATGTGGCATTTTAAGCTTTGAAGTTTCATTGGAAAATGTTATATCATGTTTTTCCAAGGCAAGACCAAATCTGTCCTAGACATTACCACCATTTTACAAGCAAAATCTATTATTGAAAGGGGAATGTTATTCTTGTGTGCCAGAATTCTGCAGCATGTTTACTATGATAGGGTTAAAGGAAACTTGAAAGTCAAGCTAAGCTCAGTAGGAAACTGATAAATACACATTGTACTTGTGGAGACACTGCCTGGTAGTATTGGGAAACTTCATTTATTTAACTGTTCAGACTTTATCCTATAAACTGATATATACACCCAATTATAACAGTGCCAAGTCTTAGAAAGATTGGGCAATGTCAAAGTAATGTGCAGCATCTCATTTTATGTGATTCCCAAAAGACAGAATGCCATATTATATGGATTGTGTGGCTTTCCAGAGATAGGATTTAATTTCTGTAGCTGAAGATCAGGGTCAAAGAGCCAATGTTGAAAACAGTGATTTTCACTAAAGAAGAGAAACTAGGATAGAAGCCCATGGAAAAGTTGATCTGGAAGAATTTAGGAGAGCAGTGTATTTCAGATTCATTTCTGCAATTGGCACGCTTGGCTACTTGAACAAAAGTATTCTGGGAAGTTGTGCTTAATGCTGATTGTTTACTTATGCAATGACAATGTCTATGTGTGAGAATGCTTTTTAAAAACACAAAGTAGAGGTCATGCAGCTACTTCTCAGACTAAATACATATTATGAGGTGGACAGAAGTTTGCTTTCCAAGCAGACACAGCTATGGGAGAATTTGTGGGGGCCAATAGTTCCTTAGGAACCATATGTGGGGCAATGTCTTGAAAATACCCCAAGCCTCCTCTCTATGACTTTCTTCTGGTGTTGGTGTGTGTATGTGGAAAATTGAAAGGCAGTTCTGAACCAACTGAGTGTCATGAAGGAAGGTTAATATACAATGGCATTTTAATGTTCCTGTATTTTACTGTATTTGTGTGTAATTTCAATCAGAATTTCCAGGTGTAATTGTCTTTCTTTTTCTTTCTTTCTTTCTTTCTTTTTTAAAAAAGCCTCTATCCTTTTTCCTTACAGAGCTTCCCAATGAATGGGGGAGGGGAAGGTGTAAGATACCATGTAAAATGTAAGCTTTACATTTTAGGTGACATTTGTACTGTTTGTGGCTTCATATCACTACACTCCTATTCTCTTTTAAAGAAATATAAGTTCCACAGAGTGAATAAGTTACAGTTTGAGGATTTGCTGTAGTACCACATTCATCTTTGCTCCCGCCAACTTCACTCTTTTCCCCTTAACTGAAACCTGAACTCATTTCAGATTCTACATTTGAGAGTTCAGAATAACATATTTCAACTTCTACATAATTGTCACTGTGCAAATATTTAAGGGCCTCTCAATTATCTACTATATAACTGGACGAAACAGTAACATTGCAGAGACCAAGGTCGTGGATTTTATGTTTGTAAAGTGGGAAAAAATTGTTTGGTGGACAACCTCTCCATTTAGGGTGTAGTGATTACCCTAAAAGGCAATTCATTTTTAATTAATAGATTAAGTAACATTGTACACATCAGACTCATATTTCTATTTTTGCTATTTCAAGCTGATTTACATTACCCCCCAGTGTACCGTTAAGCTTTCTTATCATAAAATATCTGGCTGTGGATCTGATTTCAAGGCAACCATGAGACGCTGCAGAATAAGGTAATGGAAGCGCTTGAAATACACTGTAATTAACATAATGGATGGGAGGTATACAGTACACAGTAATACACTTTGACTGTTGTAGCAATGCTCTACACGAGACAACTAGTTGGACACACAAAAAATGTGTCACTTGTGAGGTGAATATAATCATTTGAAGTCCTTGACTGAAAGAAAAATTATTATTAAGCAACTAATCATATAAAGAGAAAGCCAGTGATGTTTAAGAGGGAATCTTTTTCTGGTCTGAATGAGGACTGTAACTGTGATACGAATGCAGGAGAGGAGAGCATGCTGTTCACATTTCTTGGAGGTCTAAAGGGAGGAGGAACTACCTGGTGTTGAAAATGGTATTAATTTTCTGTCATTTTAATCAGCTGGTAGATCCAGTTGATCAACTGGAGTTGAACTCAATAAAAGAAGAATCAAGAGTCCTGTAGTTACTGTAGACAAAAGCAGAAGTCAGGTTCACAAATACTGTGCAGGAGATGTCTGGCTCAGTAGAAAGGAGGGCAAGAGGGAAGGAAGGTGGCTTTTCTTTTCTTAGTTTCTTTCCTGTTCCCAAATCCCACTTTCCCATACTTTGCCTTGTACCCCCATGCCCAGGCTTTTAAATATTGGCAAAGAAATCAACCATTTTTTGTGTTTCATTTAACCGAACTAGTGTAGCATAGAAGATAAAAGCAAGAGGGGGTAGCTCATCATTCAAACCATACCTCAGCCATAAACCCACTAGATGGCATTAAGCAAGCTGCCATTTCTATGTGGACCCCCACCCCCCAGCAGCAATCTGGGGAGAATAGTCATGCTCTATTGTATAAGATTATTTTAAGAGCTACTGCACATGATCCACAGTTATACACATTTTGTCTGCTGTGTGAGAGCTGACAAGAAAGAATGTAAATTTTGCCTGTGGATGTACACAAAGTAGTTTGAAGCTTAAAAATGCCACTGTTAGTGTTACGTTACCAACCTTAAGGTGGGGCCTGCAATTTTCTTGGAATTACAGTTGGTCTTTAGACTATAGAGATTAGTTCCTCTGGAGGAAATGGCAGCTTTGGAGGGTGGACTCCATGATGTACTGGGAGAAGCAGAATTTTAAAGTGGCTACAGAGGATGGGAGCCCTAGGATATCTGTTTCTTATACAGTATACCCACAGAGATGAGGAGAAAGTTGTCATTATTCCTAAAGATTCTAAAGGGCAGAGGTTGTTTTGGGACTGAGAGTGGAATAGGATTACTGTTGCATGGTGTCCTCCTATGGGCATTCAGAGTAGCTATTTCTCCTTGAGAAAAAAACTGAAGAGGATTTTGAGAGGGGTTTTTTTTTGGGGGGGGAGTTTGATTAGGGTTCCCAAATCTGTTTCGCTCCGCGGCGGGGGGCTCCCGGACAGCATCTCATAGAGTTTTTTCCTCAGATGGCTGTGGCCCCGCCCCCAGCATTCCCTACGTCATCACGTCACCTCCGGCTGACATGCACACCGGGGTGGGATTCCCCCCAGGGCCCGATTCTGCGGCGGCGGAAATCGGGCCTCCAAAGCGGGGGGTTATCCGCCCCCCGGGGGGACTTGGCAGCCCTAAGTTTGATTGGTATGTAATTGGGTAGTATTCCAGCACAAAGATTTATGATCAAAGGGTTCAGATAACATGCAGTTCATATTCATAATGAAGCCTGTAAGTGCATATAAGGTGGAAGAAAAAGGCAGGAGGAAGTGCTATGCGCTGGGAAATTTTATTTCGAATATTGGTGTGGCCTCTTCGGTAGGAGCTAAAATAGGACATCACAGGATATGATATCACAGGATGTGCCATCAAAGCCCCACTGAGTCCCCTCCCCAAACTGTACCCTATCTAGGCTCCCCCCAAAATCTCCAGGAATTACCAAAACTGGAGTTGGCAACCCTAGCTGCTATACAGGTATTAACTATATATTTACTTATTTCTCCATAGTACAGAGGAAGATATCCAGACCAAAGGGGTCATGTACTCTTCCCCATTAAATTTATTTATTTATTTAATTCGATTTCTGTCCCACCTTGCCTGACAAGCAGGCTCAAGGCGGCGCACAATAATAATTTACAATAAAAACAGATAAAATTTTAACAATAAACTATGAAGTGCAGATTAAATACAAACAATAAAGTGCAGATGGCAATCGTTGAACTTGGCCCCGTATGACTAGACCAGTATCCCAAAGAAAGTGCCAGTAATAGAGGTTCAGTAGCTCTTTCACTGGCGGCTCCTAATCAAAAGTCTGGTGGAAGAGCTCGGTTTTACAGGCCCTGTGGAACTGTAGACGGTCCCGCAGGGGCCTGATGTCCTCCGGGAGCTCGTTCCACCAGTATGGAGTCGCCACTGAGAAGGCCCTAGATCTGGTGATAGCCAGTCTGGCATCCTTGGGGCCAGGTACAGTCAGGCGATTTTGAGTCCCCAACCTCAGTGCTCTCTGGGGAACGTGTGGGAAAAGGCGGTCCCTCAGGTAGGCAGCCCCCCGGCCTTATTGAACTGACATCAATAGGTAATGTTCAGAATTGGATTTACATTGGATAACAACCTGAGCATTTAAAGAGCATTGGTAGGAGGAAGCTGGAACATTGATAAGAATTGTTTCATGTTACTGTAGCTCAGCATTGAAGAACAACCTTTTATTCTTTACATAACAAATGTTATCAGAATCAGTGGTGCTGCACTGCAGAGGGTACATCTGGATTAGCATTGGGAATCTGCTCCCCAAATCTGGTCCTTAGCTGGTATATGCATCAATATGTTAGATGAGAAAGTTTACATTAGTGAATGCAATCCATGGAGGATAGACACAAGCCACTTGTTTGGGAGATAATTATTAGCATATTGCACTTGGATGCCAAACAAATGGCGTTTTCCTAGAAGTTAACTCTCTTTACCAGTCTTTCATAGTTGTGTATTGGTATTGACCACTTTGCCTTGACTGCAACTTGTACATGCTTGCAAGGGTAGTCTTTGAAGGACAAATGTTCAACAAAATGTTCACACTTCCTTCTGCTTTACAATGAGGGTGGTTCTTCCATCTGAATTACTAGTTATGTGACATGACAGAAATACATGTCTGAGGGTGCTACATTATTTGAAACAATTACAATGAGATGTGATTATCCTTTTTTAACTTCAGGACTGTGGACCAATGGCCCTTGTACAAGAATTTTCCTTTGGCACTCTTACATTTACACACATGCAAAACCAGCAGCTTTCAAGGTTGCCATGTTAAGAAGGGAGTGAGATATTTTTACCTGTATGTATCCCCTGTTTCAACTATGGCAGGCTGGAATATTTCTTGAGAATTCATTCTCCGACAGATAGGCCTGCTAATCAACAGTTGCAAGTGACATACATGCTTGGGAAGGAATATTTTGCAGAAGTTAGTAGTTCTTTTGTTGTTGTTGTTCAGTCGCACAGTCGAGTCCGACTTTTTGCGACCCCATGGACCACATCATGCCAGGCCCTCCTGTCTTCCATCGTCCTTTAGTAAGAGGCTAAATTCCATTACTAATATAGCCCCAATCAGAGGTATCAACTATAACAACATGTGCACTGTGCCAGCTGTTTTCACATAGTGTCCTAGGAAACAACTGTTGTGGACATACCATTTTAAAGCCACATTCTCTGTTAGGTTACACTAAGGATCAGCATGGGAAAGACATTTTATAAGCGAACTATCTTTTAAGAGAAGTTCCTTGACTTTAGCTGGATCTCTGTTGTACTTGATGGTAAGATGAAGAGAGGGAAAACCAAGTAGGTGGTTGCCATGTTCATGCAAAGAAAGGAGTTGGATGGCCCACTGATGTACTCTCAGCATGTCCTGCTCTTGGGCTACTAAAGATTGCTCCCCCCCAGGCCGATTGCTAGAATTCATTGGGGAGAAAAACAGTTAAGATCTGTAATATAGATAAACCTTTAGCAACAGGGACTTAGGTTATGTTAGGGTTGTTAAAGAAGAGGCAGATTAAATAGAAGTATATTCCAGTTGGTTTATCTAACTAGTAGTGTGAATGTCCTTTGAAATATTCCTGTATCACTTTCTATCCAAAGGAGAAGAAAATTTGGATTTCAAAATGTGGTTTTGCAAATTAAAGTTATAAGTTTTGGATAAATAGTACTGCAAAAGTGCAATGAATATTCTGCTGGTCTTTATTCTAGCAGTGCATTCATGGGTGAGAGGCTATTTTCACTGCCTTTCCTGTTAGAATGTTAGTAAAGTACCTTGAGTCCCAAGTAATCACCAGAGCTTTGGTTCCTAGTCTAGGTCACCTTTCCCTATCAGCTTATTCAGTTTATTTTAAAATGTGTCTGTTAGCAGAACCCAGACTTCACATATATTTACCTAGCTTGCTAAAACCTCTCTACATAGATAACTTAATCAAAGAAATGTGAATGTTTTAATGAGGCACATATAGGACATTCTTGATGGATACCTTTTAGTTTACTCTCTTGGAACATGATCAGGATTCACTTACACATAACTAAAGAGGCAATACACAAATACAAGAAAAGAATGAGAGAGCTTTCTGTTCTGCAGTTCCGTGCCGACAGTCTTCAGTCAGTGTTTGGTAGCAGGGCTTAGCAGGGTGAATGGACACAATGATCTTAAAGCCAGATTTATTAGGGAACACTAATCTCCCCTCCCAAGACTTTCTATATGACTTTGGGTGCTCCTCGGGATGAGTTGCTGTACATTTCTCCCACCATACAGAGACTTTTCCAATTGTTGTTCATTGAGACCCTCAATCTAAAATCTACCAACTGTTTAGAGTAACCATATAGAACTGAATGGCAACACTCCATAGCATTTGCAGGCCTGGTCTAAATAAGCAGAAGAATAAGATGCCTGTTTTAAGATTATGTTTGGAATTCTTCTCCTACAGCTACACAGTTGGCATCTTTGTTCAAAATTGTTATATATGGAAGTGTGTACTGTCTGTGTTACGTCAGCATTAGCCTTTATCCTTAGCTTGCAGTCTGAAATGATGTAGTCCATCCTACCACTACACAACTCTGCCTTAAATTGGTGCATATGTGTCAGCAAGCTGCCAATGAATGTCTTTCAGTGTATATATGAATCCCCTATGTCTAATACCCCCCCATGTATGATGCAAACTGTTCTTCTGTGTAACTGCTTGCTAACAGTGTAGAATTGCTTGCGTAGAAGATGTAATGACTATGCTTGTTGGGGAAACGCTTTCTTCTCAAGGACAGCAGGTGGGAGATAAAGAGTTCTAGCCTTTGTTTTAATTAGTAGAGTTTATGGGAACTGCTAGCTGCTGATAGCAGGGGCCGTTGCTTTCTCATGAAATGAGCGCGCAAAAATGCTCTGGATGTCAGGGCGGGAATAATGATCATTGGTTAAAAGTGATTTTGATTTCCCTTTATGTTGCTTGTGCTTCCGCATTATGTTATTCCAATCAGAGACCTGTTCAGTGATCCATGGCTTCAATAAAGTAACCTTTTCTATGGAAAGTGACTCTGTTGATTCCAGGTGAACCCTGACAATATGGCCTGTGTTTTATCATAGACTTTTCCTGGAGAGGTTATAAGTAGGCAAGGGTGAATTCTTGCCTCAAAAGACCCATTTTAGGGTACACTAAACCATCCCAGGAGTCTCTGCTCCCAAATTAATGGCCTGAACATAATGGCAGAGTCCCAGTGGGACTGCTCACAAGACAGAGAATGGAAAGAATTTATCAGAAACAAAAGTTCTGCATATCTTGCAGCCTGAAGTTCAAAAATCAGTACCTTTGATCACTGAAGTCAATTCTGCCCAGCCCCTGAGCTGGTCTTCTACTAAACAGAAGAAGGACCACATCTGCCACGTTGTACAACTCAAGGATTTATGTCACAGATTCTGCTATTTCAGATCAGACCATTTGTATTTTAAATGTGTGACTATTGATAAGGTTGGTAACTAGGAGCAAAAGTTCCCCAATTTCATTCCCCCATCATATCTCTATGTGCCTCTGTGATATATTTGCAAAATGATGCTTTCTTAACACAATAACATTGTGGTAATCTATATATAACCTCTGAAAGCGCTTACACTGATTTAAGGTGTTTGGCCATTCAGAATCACGATACTACTTAGAAAATGTCTACCAGGAATGCACACTTCAGAATGTTTATAATAATTTTTGTAATAATTTCAGATCCAGATTTCGGGTATATTATGATTTTTTAAATGATTTTCAGATTTTGTTTGATTTTTCAAAGGTGTTATTACTGGTTCAGGATTCTTCTTCTGGAAATTTGGGACCATTGTTTTAGCCATTCTCTACTCCCTTTTCAGGCAATGGGAGCAACGAATGAGGGAGAGAAAGAGAGGAAGCCAGCCCCAAAACAATGCTGGCATTAATCCTACTGGAGGCTTCTTCTTGCTGTTGGCATTGGTGGCAGCAGGGCCCACCCCATAGCTGGAAAACAGTAGGCAGGCTGGTGAGTTTCTGGACTCCTGTGAGGCTTTATAACAGTACTAGGAATAAGACAGATGTCTTCCCATCCCCCAAGCCCTTGACATTCACTCCCCCCCCTCACTGTCTTTGGCCATTGTATTTATTCACTGAGTGGGTGTTGTAGTGCTTCTCTCTTTCTTCCTCACTCCCGAGTAAACAGGCTGTGCATACACACAATTATTAGGGCTAAAATTGGGGCCAGCTCACCTATTTCCATTTTGTAGGTGCCACAAAGGGGCTTGCAGGGGATTTCCCCCCCTCCCCAATTTTGAAAGCAAATAAATGTTTCATCCTGTGCTCAGCCCCACCATCTGTAGCTCTTCTCACTTCTCCCATGGCTGCAGAATTCCCCAGGGGTTGGTGCAGAGCACTGGAGCCAGGGACTTGCTGCAAGCCAGAATTCAACTGATTTCCAGAACAAAGTTTGAATCCAGTGGCATCTTTAAGACCAACAAAGGTTAATTCTAGGTATAAGCTTTCATGGGCATGCACACTGAACTGACCTCCAGCTTCTCGGGTGGTTTCAGAGGAGGCATGAGATCCTTTAGAATGTCGCAGGGAGCAGGCATGGCTATTTTTCACCTAAGGTGAAAAAAGGTAATGGTCACGAAACTGCTCTCCCATTATTGTCTTTGGCCGACTATCTCTCTCTTTCTCCCCCTCACAGCTTCTCACCCCCCCCCCCTATTCCTTTCCTGACTTGGTTGATCTTGTGTCTTTGCCTGGCTGAGGACGCAGGTCCATGGGGAGGGGAAGGGAGAGGGAACCATTCAACCCTGTGGTGGAGGGGGAAGGAAGTTGGTTTAAAGAGACAGGGATGCAGCTGAAGTGGGGCTTGACTGCTGAGGAGGCGACCCAAAGGTAGGAGAGAGATGCTGCCTCATCTTTGTACGCTGTCTCAGGCACTGCTGCCTCAGCCTCCTCCATGACTTGACTGGCTGACTGAGGGGACAGAGAGCACAAGAGAGCCCAGCTGCCACAGCTCTTTCTCCCCCTAAGCCACCGCCTCATCTTTGTGCGCTGTCTCCTCCTCCTCCTGCTTGCCAGGGCTTTGTTCGGAGCAGCCTGGGTGTGTGTGTGTGTATGTATATGTGTATGTATGTATATATATATATGAGTATTCTGTGTATCAGGTTCTCTGAATTCCCAGTTTTCATTTTTAAAAACGTCTTCCATTGCAGAGATATCAAGAATAAGACATATTTTCACAGCGGTAGGAGCAGGATACTTTTTAAAAAATGAAGGCTGGGAACTCAGCTACACTTATTGCTATGCCATTGTATTGGTATAACTCTATTCAATTGCCAATTTTTTTAAAAAAAAAAAGCTCCTCCCCAGGGGGAACAACCAAGCCTCATGGGAGTCCAGGAGCCTACCAGCCTGCCCACCATTTTCTGACTGTGAGACAGGCTGTACTGTCTCTGATGCCAGCAGCAGAGAGAAGCTTCCAGCAGATGCAGTGTTGGCATAACAAGTCGGGGTGGAGGTTGGTTCTTTCCGCTTTAGAATTTAAAGAGTCATGTCATGATGCAAAGCCAGGCGATGGCAAACCACCTCTGAACGTCTCTTGCCTTGAAAACCCTACGGGGTTGCCATAAATCAGCTGTGACTTAATTGCACTTTGGAGGCTAGGTATACCTGAACATTTATTTATTTATTTATTTATTTATTTATTTATTTATTTATTTATTCATTCATTCATTCATTCATTCATTCATTCATTCATTCATTCATTCATGTTTTTAGCCCACCCTTCCCGTGAATGGGCTCAGGGTGGGTAACATTTCATTTATACAATATATTAATTAATACAATGAAATTAAAATTTAGAACATATAAATATTAACATGGTGGTCACAGGAGATGACAAGAATTTTCTGATTGTGGGAGGTTTCTGGCCCATGGTGAATAGAATAATGGCCAGTAGTTGTCACAAGAATAACAGAATGACAGAAACCTCAGGGAGGCCATATATGGATGTCCGCTGCCTCAGCCAAAGGCCTGGTGGAACAGCTCCGTCTTGCAGGCCCTGTGGAATTGAAGAAGATTCTGCAGGTGTCAGACTTCCCACAGCATCAATGAAGTACACACTTGTAGAAAGGTTTTACTTTATTTGAAGCTATAGGTGCATAGACACGAACACTGTTCAGAATGAGGGGGTATCAAGGAACATGGCATGTTATAGTACATTCAAACTACTGAGGCCCAATTGCGGGGGTTCCCGCGCGCGCCAACGGGCCCTGGGAGCAAACGCTTCTAGGCAGCATACGTTATCTGTTTCTCACGGAGTTTTGTGAGAGCCTCCAGCAACTAACAAGCAGCGGCAACCATCTGTGGCCTTGAGAGATATGGACGTTTCGACAGGCTAAGCAATTATGCGCATCAACAGTTATACATGTGAAAGCGAAAGCAAACAAGCGCACACAGAGCGAGAAGAAAACAAAACATTGGCAGCTTGCTGACAGCAGGGCCCTGATCTCAAGAGGGAGCATGTTCCACCAGGCAGGGGCCAGGGCGGAGAAAGCCCTGGCCCTGGTTGAGGCAAGACGGATGTCCCTCGGGCCGGGGACCACCAGGAGATGTTGATCCTTAGAGCATAATGCTCTTCAGGGCATATACGGGAAGAGGTGGTCCCTTGGATATGTTGGTCCCAGGCCATGTAAGGCCTTGAAGGTTATTACTAACACCTTGAAACAGATCCGGAAGTCTACTGGTTGCCAATGCAATTGGCGGAGTACCTGCCAAATGTGAGCCCACATAAGCATTGCCGTTAGCAGGCGTGCCGCCGCATTTTGCACCAGCTGTAACTTCCGGATCAGCTTCAGGGGTAAGCCTGCGTAGAGCATTTTGCACCAGCTGTAATTTCCAGATCAGCTTCAGGGGTAAGCCTGTGTAGAGCGAATTGCCGTAATCCAGCCTGGAAGTGACCATTGCCTGGGTCACTGTAGCCAAGTCTTGGGGGGAGAGATAGGATTTCAGCAAATCTGTTGAAGATGGAAAAAGGCAGATGAGGCAGCTGCAGTAACCTGGGCCTCCATAGAGACCAAAGGTGTCCCTTCCTCTCCATTCTGACTCAGGTATAAGGCCTCTGTCTTCATTGGATTTAGCTTGAACCGATGCTGCTGCAACCATCCAGCCACAGCCCCCAAAGCCTCGGCCAGATTTTCAGGGGTGGAGGACGGATGGCCTTCCAATAACAGATAGAACTGGGTGTCATCTGCATATTGATGGCAACCCAGTCCATTCCTCCGGACTAACTGGGCAAGGGGGCGCATATAGATGTTAAATAACATTGGTGAGAGGATGGCCCCTTGTGGCTCTCCAGTGGATATTGCAAGGAGATCCTCTCACCCATCAGCTGTTAGTCTTTATTTCTCTTGCCAAATAAGAACTGCTTGCCGGGCTGGCTTCCTCTTTTTCCCTCCTCTCACACCTATGCCTCCCTGAACCGCCTGAAATTCTGGGAGATAAATTTTTATGACTCCCGGACTTTCGGGAGTGCTTTGCATAGCTTTGGGTGCTCCTGAGTCAAACGGAAACAGCTAACATCAGGTATAATTTCAACTCAGATATATCCAAATGCACACCATTAGTGTCTGCTATAAATTATGTATCCCTACTTTTTCTGGATCATCGGTATATTTCAGTCATCTTATGTTACTCTTTTTTCTTATCATTATTGTTTTATTTGATATTGGGTTTCGTCTTTTACAGTTTCTTCATAGATGCATCTTTAAAGACATAATAGCTTGTTCCTTTGTTGAACAGATCTGTTACAAATGAAATTAGATCATTTGTGCGATGTCCTGCCAGAGTGTCTCAGGCATAAGGCAGAGAGCCTTTTGGTGGAAACAGACCAGCAGGGCCACTGCTACCATCACTGTAACTGAGTTGTATGTGCTGCCTGTGAGGCTTTGACGCCAGTTGACCCTGAAGCTGGGGACTTCCTGCATGGTTGTTCTTGGCAGTCCCATATATTGATTTGTGTTTTTGCCGTCCTTCCAAGATTCGTGATAAGGACTATGCAAGCCAATTTATATGGGGCCATTAAAAACTCATCACTCACCAGCCAGAAGCTAACACAGTACCATTAAATCCATTAAAGGGGCAATATCATCAAAGAACTTACACTGAAATAAATAGGTGTATGAGGAGGTATTATGTGATTGTCTTCAATCCAGTCCTTCATATCATATCACTACACCATGTTCTGTTCACCCTACTCTGATTTCCTGAAAACAACGCTTTGAACTCATATTACCAAGTTTCTTCCTGATCTCCTTCTACATCCCTTTATGTAAGTGGCTGTTGCTTTTGGAAGATAGAACATACTAACAAAAGCCTCAGTGAAGACAATCTCACTGGCGCTGATGGTGTGCTTTGAGGTTTTGTGGTACATTTTAATTTAATCTACTGTTAACTCTTTCTCCTCTTAGATCTAGATCAGAGGTCCCTAATGTGGTGCCCATGGGTGCTGTGGTCCTGCCAAGTGTTTTTAAAAAGTGGGTGGGGCCAGGAGTTTTTCCCCACAGCAGGGCTTTTGATTGGCCATTGGAGATTTGATTGGCTGTGTAGATTTTTAAAAACGTTGCTTTGGCACCAGCTGCCACTGCAGCACAAGGATATTCACTGTGTGACTGAAGGGAAGCTATGGTAGCCATTTTGTGGCAGACCTCACTTCCTGTGACAGCCATTTTGTGACACCAATTTTGTGGCTGCATCTACTATCCTGTGTTAGAATTCCAAAGGTGTCTGCAGGCTCAAAAAATGTTGGGGAGTCCTGATCTAGATATTGTACCCGCCAGCATATATCAAGTCCTTTAGTAAGAAGGGATGGGAGAATAACCATGGTGTCCCTTCACTTCACGAGACCGTCAGTCACATGATATTCAGTCAAACTGATCTAATTTTTCTTGCCTGTGTAGTTAATGGATTGAATCCAGTCAGCTTTTTCACTCAGTCCCATGCAGTTCCCCTCCTTAACACACCCTTTATCCTATATGGGTATTGTACATATAAGTCCCAAGGTTCCTCAGCTCAGCCTTTTTTGATTGTCAGAGGGGAATCAACATTCCTTTTTCACCAGCAGAAAGCCAGTTGGTTCCAACTCAGTAACACTGTGATAGGTGGGGCTTTTCTTTAATATACTTTGCAGTGTGAGATATGACAGTATCTGGCTCATGGGTGTTGCTTTGTAAAGCCTACTGAGGTTACACAATACATTTTTTCAGTAATTGTAATAGTGGCAAAGCCGGGACACTGTGGGCTGCATATACAGAAAGTAGTGAGCCTGATGGTACATCATATATGTGTTGGTGTACAATAGAACAGCTAGAATCGAGTTCAGCAGTAGAGACCAACAAGATTTTCATGATATAATCTTTCAAGAGTCAAAGTTTCCTTCATCAGGTATCTTATAGTATCTTATGAAGATAACTGGTATCTTATGAATGGGTTGCCAGGCCCCTACCTGTTGCCAGCAGGGGGCTCCAGCCCGGTGTCCTGGATATCGTGGTGCGCATGCTGATGGGCCCGGCGTGATGACGTCACCTGGAGGTTATATCATCGCACAGGACACGTTGCGGGGGGACACTCTAGCATTTGAGAAAAACCTCTACGGTTACTATAGAGTTTTTTCTCAGATGCTAGATCATCCCCCGCCCCCAATGTGCCCTGCGTGATGACATCACCTCCATGCGACGTTATCATGCCGGGCGCATCGGTGCAGATGGGGCTGTTTGGGGGTGGGGGTACTCCCCACCGACCAGTTGAGCAGTGGTGGATTGGGCCCCCCAAAATTGGGTAAACCCCTACCCCCATTGGGGGGATGGAAACTCTAGATCTTTGAGTCTAAGGTGCTACTGGACTTGATTCTAGCTGTTCATATATAACATAGTATTCATGTGAACTTATGAAGCTACTTTATATGGTGAATCTGCGTTTGGGTTGAGCCAGCAACATTGCTGAAGATAAGCAGGTGTTGGTCTGGCCAATGCCTAAATAGGGGACATCCTGAGAACTGCCTTGAGTTCCTTGTTGGTAAAAGGCTGGATATGAATGCCACAAATAACCCTCCCATGAAGGAAGTTTCAGAGGGTTAGCCGTGTTGATCTGCAGTAGAACAGCTAGATTTGAGTCCAGTAGCACCATAGAGACCAAGAGGGGTTTTGGAGGATAGACTTTTGAGAGTCAAATCTGCATTTGTCAGATACCTCGTATCTGACAAAGGGAGCTTTGACTCTTCAAAGTTCCTACCTCGAAAATCTTGTCATTCCCTAAGGTGCTACTTGACTCAAATCTAACAATTAACCCTGTTTTGTCTATTCTGTCTTCCAGTAGTCCTTCAAGGTTTTGGGTAGAATTCTGACCCATATCCTGATATTTTAAATCCTTTAGCTGAACTGGAGATACCAGGATCTTTCTGCATGTAAATGCAGAGCATGTGCTGTGACATAGAACTGTGTCCCCTTGCCATGACTGTTTCTGAAGAGGAAGTGTCATCCTGAAATACTGAACCTCAGAGTTGCTGCTGAGAAATAAGGGAGGCTTCAATTTGGTTGACATGCGTACTCTTCATATAGAAACTGAGGAAAAGGATAAGTTCAGTTAGCACACTGAGAAACCAGCAAGCTTGGGCAGTTATGGGGGTGACAGCTAGGGAAGGAGTGGGGAAGACGGGGCGGGGGATCTCACAATGTCTCATATTCTCATGATTGATATGGATTCAAAGTATATAACCAGATATTATGCAAATGACCTATGGAGGTACAACAATGTCTCTAAATATCTTATTAAATGAGACCAATCTGGTGCCAGTTTATATAACCCTGATCATTGTAAACCTCTAAACCTAAAATTTAAGTCTGATATAATGGCACAGATCAGGGGTCTCAATGCATGGATGCAAAAGTGGTGCCTGTTTAGATTTGTTAGGCATTGGGAAAGTTTCTGGGACAAGAAATGGGCTTCACTTGAACTGAAAGGGAACTAGGCTGCTGGCTATTGGTATCAAAAAGGTGGCAGAGAGCCCTGACCTGGATAGCCCAGGCAAGCCCGATCACATCAGATCTTGGAAGCTAAGTTGGGCCGGATGACCCTGGCAAGTATTTGGATGGGAGACCTCTAAGGAATACCAGGGCCGGGAGGGAGAGGGAGGCTATCAAGCCACTTCTCTGAACATCCCCCATGCCCCAGTAGGAGTCTCCAGAAGTTGCCATGACTTCCAGGCATGGGTGCTCACACACACACGGAAATGCAACCCCCCCCAAAAAAAGTAGCAAAGCAGCTTTTAAATTAATCCCAGGGGAAAGCCAACAAGAGCTAGGGAGCCTCCAGTGTGGGACAAATCAGCCCAGATAGAATGTATTCCATAGGTTAGTAAAGGCACTGCCAAGTCTAAAAGAATGCCTGCATGGTTAACAATACAAGTCAAGGAAGCTATAAAAAGTAAAGAGGCTTCTTTTAAGAACTGGAAGATTTGCCCCCATGAATTGAACAGAAGGGACTACAGGCTCTGGCAAAAGAAATCTAAGTCAATAATTAGGCATGCAAAAAGAGATTTTGAGGAGTGGTTGCTAAAAGTATCAAGATAAACAACCAACAACCAACATTGCTTTAAATAAACTATAAACATTTCTTTAAATATATCTGGAGCAGGAAACCAGCCAGAGAAGGATTAGGGCCTTTGGATGACAAAGCAATAAAGAGATTGCTAAAGGAAGATGGGGAGATGGCAGAGAAGGTCAATGACTTTTTTGCTTCTGCGTTCACTGTGGAAAGTGTGGGGCATATAACCATGCCACAGCCACTATTTTCAGGAAGGGAGTCTGAAGAACTGAGCCAAATTGAGGCAACCAGCAATGATGTTCTAGGCCTATTGGGGAAATTAAAAACTGTTAAGTCTCCACGTCCTGATGGTATACACCTGAGAGTTCTTAGGGAACTCATATGTGAGATAGTTGATTTACTAACCCGTATAGGTAACTTATCACTAAATTCAGCTGCTGTAGCAGAAGATTGGAGAATAGCAAATATTACACCAAGTTTTTAAAAGGGATCTAGAGGGGAACCAGGAAATTACAGGCCAGTCAGCCTAACGTCCGTCCCAGGCAAATTAGTAGAAACTGCAATTAAAGACAGAATTATTAGGCACATAGAGAAACAAAGAAGCCTGCTAAGGGAAAATCTGCATGGCTTCTGGAAAGGGAAGTCCTGCCTCACAAACCTTTTGGAATTCTTTGAGAAAGTGAACATGTAGACTACAGTGACCCAGTAGACATTATATGCTTTTGACAAGGTACTTCACCAAAGTAAATTTAGCAGTCATGGGATGAGAGGGCAGGTTCTCTTATGGTTTAGAAATTAGTTACATAACAGGAACCAAAGGGTAAGAATCAAGGGACTATTCATAAATGATCTTGAACTAGGAGTGAGTAGTGTAGTCATGGGATAAGAGGGCTGATTCTCTTTTGTTTTAGAAATTGGTTAAATAACAGGAGGCAAAAGGTAAGAATCAATTGACAGTTCTCACAATGGAGGGAAGTAAGCAGTGGTGTCCCACAAGGATTGGTATTGGGGCAGGTACGATTTAATTTATTCATAAATGATCTAGAACTAGGAGTGAGTCGTGTAGTGGCCAAGTTTGCAGAGGACACAAAATTATTCAGGATGGTGAAAAGCAAGGCGGACTGCGAAGAGCTCCAAGAGGATCTCCACAAACTGGGTGAGTGGGTGACAATATGGCAAATGAAGTTAATGTTGGTAAGTGTAAAATGATGCACATTGGGACAAAAAAAATCCCAGCTTCCATTATAGTCTAATGGGGTCTGAACTTGCTGACACTGAGGGGAAAGAGAGGGAAGATCTTGGGGTCTTAGTGGATAACTCTGTGAAAGTGTCAACCCAGTGTGCTGCAGCAGTGGAAAAAGGCAGCACTCTACGAACTCTGTGTTAGGAATTATTAGGGAAGAGCATGAAGAAAAATGACCAATATTATAATGCCCCTGTGTAGATCTTTGGTGCGATCTCATTTGGAATACTGTGTACAGTTCTGGTCACTGTTTCTCCAAAAAGACATTGTAGAACTGGAAAAAGTACAGAGGAGGTCGACCAAGATGATTAGGGAGTTGGAGTACCTTCCCTGTGACGAAAGACAGAAGAGTCTTGGACGTTTCAGTTTAGAAAAGAGAGGACTAAGGCGGGAACATGAGATAGGTTTATATAGTTATGCATGAGGTGGAGAGAGTTGAGAAAGAGACTTTTTCCCCTCCTAAAATAAGAGAACTTGAGGGCATCCAGCCAATGAAACTGTTGGGCAGTAGATTCAGGATGGACAAAAGGAAATACTACTTGACATGACAAGTGATTAAAATGTGGAATTCACTGCCAGAAAATGTAGTGTAGAATAAACAACTTTGAAAGGGGATTAGATAGACCTATCCTCCATGAATCTATCAGTGGCTACTAGCTGTAGTGACTGAGGGAAACCTTTGCATTCAGAGGAAGTCAGTAAGGTGAATCCCAGAGCCAGGAGGCAACATCAGGGGAAGGCCTCGGCCTCTATGCCCTGTTGTTGGTTCTCCAGAGGAACTGGTTGGCCACTGTGTGAGACAGGATGCTGGACTAAATGGACCACTGGTCTGATCCAGCAGAGCTGTTCTTATGTTTGTTTGAAACTGACTATCAGTGGTATAGAGTCAGTTTCTGTTAAAATCTTTAATTAAATTTGACAAAATTCCTAGAGCTACATGAAAGCCAGATTCAGCTAAGATTCCTTCTTTTTTCAGGACATCAACCTTGCCAATGGCATGAAGATAGCAGAAGTGTAACTCTCTCAACAGATTGTTATCTGTTTAAATTTATACTTGTCACACTAACTTTCAATTTATCCAGCAGCTGTTTCTAATAGATTAGCTGAATTACTGACCTGTTGTACAGCCACTGAATTCTTCATTTGTACAGGGTTTGCATTGCACCAAATGAAGATTAGGGTCAGCTTTGAGTTGCTTAAATAATTTGCCTGGTACGGTAGTTTACTTGAGAGCGGGGAGGGGGGAATGGAACCTCATTGCAACACAAGGGCAGAGCAGAGGTCTGTGTATTTGCTAAGAGTCTTGTGGCACCTTAAAGACTGACACATTGATTGTGGCAGAAGCTTTTATGAGCCAGAATCCATTTCATCAGATGTATAAGATGTTTCCGACAGACGAAGGTCACAATCCTGTGTATAACACTGGGTTTACTTCTGAGTTAATGCGTATTTCATTTTGCTGTTATTTGGGTGCTTTTCTGGAATTGGTCATTCTGCATTCACTGTTAAGATCAGTTGGAAGAACTGAAAACATGCCTAACTGAATATGCTGGAAGCTTTTTGAATTAATCAGCATGTTTCCAAATACATGCTCCCCCTGTGGGATTGAGGAAGAGATTTGTCTCATGATGAGGAACAGTAATATAAACACAAACAGAACAAGGCCTTGTCATGGGATTTAATACTAGGATGGTTTAATCAAGGTGATGCTCTTTGTCAGAATTAAAGACTGCAGTGGAATGCAGGAGACTCTGGCTGTGCTGTGATAATGCACTCTTATAAGCCCAGTGACTTCAGTAGCCGTAAAGGTAAAGGTTCCCTTGCTTGAAAGCCAGTCGAGTCCGACTCTAGGGTTGCGGTGCTCATCTCTGTATCAAAGCTGAAGAGCCAGCGCTGTCCAAAGACGCTTCCGTGGTCATGTGGCCGGCATGACTAAACACCAAGGCGCACGGAACGCTGTTACCTTCCCACCGAAGTGGTACCTATTTATCTACTTGCAATTTCTTGCTTTCGAAGTGCTAGGTTGGCAGGAGCTGGAACTAGAGACGGGAGCTCACTCCGTCATGCGGCAACTCGGGTCTCGAACTGCTGAACTACTGACCTTCCACAGCCTGCAGTTCAGCGTCTTAACCACTTGAGCCACGGCAGCTCCTTTCAGTAGCCTTAGAACGGGGTAAAACTTCATAGGACTGTACAGTGAATATCACACTATCTAATAACTGTGCAGTAGCATCTCCTCCCTCTTCCTGCTAATCGTAGTGCTAGCAAGTTCCGTGTGGTTTCCCTTTTTTACTTTCCTTCACTAATTTGTATAGGATGCAGGATCATACTAGGTGAGAAGCTACTGTGATGTACCAGATGAGGTTGTGTTCTGTTTTAGGTTTAAAGAAGTGAGAACTACTGGATGACAGGGGTTTATAAACTATATGGTTCCATTTTGCAGATGCGTTGTAAAGCTTATAGGGTGGACAAAAGGTCATTTTAGCATGAAGACTGGTGAGGGTAGGTGACAGTTCATTGTGGCTCATTGAATGAGACTTACAAAGTACAGTGAAAACAATTGGTCTGAACAGCAGTAGCAAAATACAGCTCAGTAGCAATATTTGGACCAGCAGTAATGTAGTTTTGCATGTAGAAAGTTCCAGGTTCAGTCCTAGGGTTGCCAGGTCCTTTGCCCTGTTCATTCTCAGATTGTAGGATCATACATTTTGAAAACTTCATCCAAAGTACTTCTTGGGCCCTCCTTTTGTAACCGCTATTCACAAGGCAAAGGGCTACTGTACTACCAGATGGATATTTTTATTTAAAATAGTGAGACATATTGTATAATAAGGAGAAGACCCTGTAGGAATTATGAAGATTAATGGTGTGTGTTATTTGTAAATGCAAGAGGTGTTGTTGTTTTTTGCAATGATACAGTGCAAAATGGTAAAAGCTCCCAAGTAGTGATGGGTGACCCCCACAGACACACCCTTGTTCACCTTGGAATTGCTCTGAGTTATTTGTTTGCCTCCCTTCCTTCTTTTCACACAGCAGTCCTAAGTGTCCCATAAATTCTGGAAGTACTGAAAAGCTCATGGGAAGAAAGCAACAATGGCAGCGAGTGAATTGGATGTCTTGAATGTGCCACCCACACCCGGGAAGGCACATCTCTCTTTGAAGGCAAGCCCTTTGTGAATTGCCTTCAACTGGCACTCAGACCATAATTCTTTGGGATTATAAACTTTGGCACTAAAATAAGACTACCACACTATTATTGCATAATATTGATCGTAGATAGAAAAGAGGGGCATACACTGAATGTGGCCAGATAGTATTCTGCTAAGATTTTTTGTAGAAAAATGACAGCAGAGCAAATATTTACAGTTGACTAAGCAAGCAAATAAAGCCACATTTACATGAATATAGAAAATATAAAATATGTACCATAACTGTTGGAAACATACGTGGTGTCTAATCAGAAAGCTCTTCTTCCCATGAACCCTGGAAATTCTGGAGGACTGAGAACTATGCTTTAGCAATTCTTAGGTGCTGCTGATAAGCTGTGGCAAATGTATCTGTACTGCATACATGCTCAAAGTTAAAATGAAGGTGGGTCGCCTGGCTGAGTGTGTAGATATCTTTGTGTAGATATCTTGGTGGAACTCAGATCTATGAAATCAAGCAAAAAGCAGAGCTCTCTGGATACAGAAAAGCATCCTGTCCAGATGAAATGCGTTGCTTGCCCTTGGAGGTTTCTTGGTGTCCCTTCAAGGCTAGGACCAAATAAGAATGTTCTCATTACTCTGTGATTTGGTAGGAACTGGATTGTGTACATGTTTATAAAAGCTTTATCACTTGGAATTATCTAATTTATATAAATATGTCTGTAGTTAGAGGCAAGAAGAAATGCTGAATGGTACGCTGTAATATTCAAAATAGGTTATCCACAAACTTCATTTTTTTTCATTTGCTAGCACCATTTATCCTTTTAGTGCAGAGAAGAAATATTTAGATGTTTTAGGAATCAGATCACACTTTTAAACTAACATTTCTGCTAACACTTTTGCAGGATGAGTCTTGGCAAGTGTTTCAAATATTTTCCAACTATTTTTCTATTCTGTTGCCAATTCATTTATGCCATGGACCATGCATTTCACTATTGGAGTGACTGATACATGGAGTTATGATAGTCAAAGAGCTATTCTGATTTTCAAATTGCACTATGTCAACAAATTAATGGAAGTTTTGAAAGCTGTTGCAGAACTAAAGTCTTGGGGAGGAATTCATCCTACTGGTTTCCAGCAGCAGGACAGGAGGTCAAAAGAACATGTAGAGGGTAAACAGAATAACACCAGTATGTGGTCAAATCTGCATTGGTATCTTCCGCTGCTTTGGTGACGCTCCCGCTCCGTCTCAAAAAAAGATGTCTATATCTCTTTCAGATTTGCTCTCCTACTGTACCGTTATAATTTCTGCTGTCTGCATTATTTTACTACCCTATGGTTTCGATTTCGTTGTAATTGTGGCGTTTAACCGGCTCAACTGGATCTGGTTACAAAGCACTCTAAACCCCCTCCCAAAAGCGCCAACTAGTGATGAAGACTTGAATCGACCAGATTGGAAGAATTTCTTGAAGAAGCATCACTCCAGCATAAAGAAAGACGGTGTTGAGACCAATGTTCCCTCTAAGCTGTGGAGTCTTGTGAGCAAAACTTCTACTTTGTCAGCTACTGGCATTAAAATTGTGAGCAAGCAATTTGGCTACTGCATAAATTAGTTTGCTCTGGAGCCCTCCTTCCTGAGCGAAGACAAAAATGTGTGAGCCAGAGACTAAAAAACTGTGAGCTAGCTCACACTAACTCAGCTTAGAGGGAACAGTGGTTGAGACTGCTTTAAAAATGAAGATGCAGACATGACCTATGTCTCTGACACCAGTGTTTGCTTCCCTCCTCAGCCCCTCCTTTCCATTAGAACTAAGCTAAAACTGTTTGCTGTATTGGCAAACTCTGCTGTGCTAGAGGTGGTGGAGCTCATCATTTGGTATGCTAAAAGCAGTTTACAACGAGGCCAAAGATTATAAAAATCTGCTAAAACAAGTAAGCAATAAAAAGTAAAACAATAAAATAGCAAGATAAAAGAAGAATAAAAATAAACAACTTCAGTGCTGTACTTATACACGATAAAACAATATTAATTAGATTAAAACGCAAGTTACCCAGACAGAAAAACAGCTGACCAAATCTAAAGACCCAGAAGCTTGCAACAGTTTCTCTGGGAAGGTTGTTCCATGCCTGAGGTCATATCTCTGTTTACCACCTCATCTTGTTTTAGAAGGTAGAAGCCCACAGTTCAGATGCCAGTCTTCAATGTTAGGCAGGCTGATATGGGAGGAGATGGTTGTTTAAGTTCCTTGGCACTCGGGCTGTAAAGATAACATCCAGGATGCTGAATTGTGCCTAGAAGTAGCTTGAAAATTTTAAGTTAGTGCTGTAATACTTGCACTTTTTAATAAAATCTTGTTTTACCATTATACCATAACAGTTTGGGTGTTGTGCTGGCTGGGTAAACGGTTTTTATTTACTCTTTTTAATCACTTAAAATCTTCTTTATAGGTCTTTTGGTGAAAGCTTTATTGATTTAGGCAACCAGGGAGCACTGATGCTTATAGCCCTCACCAACTTGTTTGATTCAGGTGGATTGAGATCTAGACCATCAATGAGATCTAGACAACAGGTGTCTCAGTACCCATTTATACGTAAAGCTAGATTTTTCTCTGGGGTTAATTACATACTGGACCCCTTCAGATGACTTAATTCCATTTGTTTGAGTCACTTGCCCAAGTCAGAGAGACAGGGTAAACAGGTTGTCTGATCAAATGGCCCTGTGTGTTTCAAAAAAAGTAAAATCATTGTTATTCTCTGTTTTAAGAAGCATTCATAAAACATATTATTTATTTTATTTATTTATTTATTTATTTATTCAGGTATTTTTACCCTGCCCTACCCCGCGAGCGGGGTTATAATCCTTTAAAAATATCTGGGACTTTATTTAGCAAATATTTTTTTAAAAAACCCTGCTCCATTCTGCTGCTCTTTTATTTAATAAAGCTTGAGCTGTGCTAGCCAGTTCTATTCTAGCAAGAACTCCAGCCAACAGACTGTCTGGTGCCTGAGTTAACATAATTTCTCAATATTTAATCAGGAATATAACACACACACCCGTCCCTTAGTAAGTAACCCTAATTGAGATATTTATGAGGGGATCAGCAAACACTGCCCTCTCTTACTTCATGCTTGCCAGGACGCTCACCATTCACTCTCACCTCCTCCCTATCCGTAATAGTTTCTTAATAGCATTTGTATACTAACTGCAGTTGCTGTGATTGAGGCTGTCAACTTGTGGAAGACACAAACCCAGCAAGGGGCATGGCACACTCACCCTAGGGGCGCACTTGCTGCAGAGCTGAATAGAGAACATAGGCAAAACCAGGCTGAGAAAGGAGAGAGGGCAAGAGAATAGGAAACGTCCACTGGGGATAGGGGCTTTTAAAAAGCCACCAGAGCAGCATCCCCACTAATTTCCCTCATGACCAAACAATTCTGATGACTTTGAGTGAAACTGGAGGGAACTTTATCATCTCACTTCATATTATCTGTGTGATTCTGACCTCAGGGAAACAATAAACTATTTTAAAAATGCCCTTTCTTCTATTTCTTCCATTCTAAGAAAGGAGGTGCTTGAGTATGTGCAGTTGCATGAACAGTGTCTCTTAGACCCCAAATATATATTTGTAGCAAGTCTTGAGTATATTTGCTTATTTCCACAATCCACACAGCTGTCTCTTTATCTTGCACTAAGTGATGACAAATTCTGAATCTTCAGTCTTTTTCCTTGAGAGTGTACATTTTCGGTCCCAAATGTATGTTTCAGCAAATCTTTCGGTTCACAGCTTCAAATCCAGTCCAGCTTAAAATCTGTAGTAACCCTGATAAAGTACTTCTTGTAAGAAGGAAAAAAAGAACATTGATGATAAATACCATAATCCAGTGCTTGAAAGAATTGAAGTAATATATTTCTAAACCTAATTTACAAACAGCAGCAGTGATTAGATTGCAATGATTAGATTGCAACCTTCATATTAATCAGAAATCCAAATATGGGGAAAAGTGGTATACATTTTTGTATTACAAAGAAGATTGTGTAAAAACATACCACCAAATTTTTGATGTGAGATAGATATGGGTTGATGTGACAAACAAGACTAATGTTTGCTTTTACTGTTTGGAATAATGAACTACTTTTTTTTGCACTAAAATAATTTGCTGGAACTTGTCACATTGTTCTGTGGAGGCCATTATCAAACATCAGATTAATTCTGAGGGGTGCCCATCCACATCTATCTATCTATCTATCTATCTATCTATCTATCGATCGATCGATCGATCGATCGATAGATAGATAGATAAAAGAAAGTCCCCTCACCATAAAATCAATGCCCAGGCGAAACTGCTGGACCTAGAGACACCAAATTTGGGGAGAGAACTCCCACCGTGGCATAGGTGCTCGTTAAGAAGGGATTTTTAGAAATTCGACCCCTAAGTCAGTCAAAAGGGGGGAAATGTGCTCCCCCATTGATTTCTTTGTGGCTGCCAGGCAGTGGCCTCTCTGCACCCCCCACTCTCTGATCGGTCAGTTGCAGAGTTCAGTGTTCTGAGGTAAAAAAAAAAGCCAACAGTTACAGGGGACTGCAGACAGCTAATGACAGTTGAGGAAATCAGGAGTCGCCAAGAACCACCTGTGATGTGAAAAGCAAAGCTGCTGGCCCAGCCTCTCTGATGGCTTCCAACACACTCCCCCACCTCCTACACCTAACAGGCGGTTGTCTGTCAGGTGCAGCCCCACCTCCACAGTGACTTCTAATATTCCTCCCCCTCCCCCTCCTGTCAGGTGTAGGAGAGGAGGTGGGATGGCTTCCAACATACTCCCCCCAACTCCTACACTTAACAGGCAGTTGTCTGTCAGGTGCAGCAGTGGTTGCAGGGTGCTTAAAGCCTGCCCCAGCAGTCATGCCTTGGTGATCCTGCCAGCCCTGCCTCCACTGTGGCTTCTAATACTCCTTCCCACTCCCCATCCTACACTGGACAGGCAGCTGCCTGTCAAGTGTAGGAGAGGAGGTGGGATGCTTACAGCTTCCGGGGAGGTTTGCTCAGCAGGATTGCCTTAGCGCTGCTGCTGGCCCAGCCTCCTCGGTGCCTTTAAATATAATCCCCCTCAACACCAGACAGGCTGGTGTCTGTCAGGTTGTAGGACTACTGCCACCGTATGAATGTTTATGGGGAGATAGTAAAGGACATTTCTAGGAGCCGTTTCAATGTGTGCCTCCCTCATGAACCTAAAGAAGTGTCCACCACATCACCACTCCCTCTCACCAACTTCCCCTCACACCTCTCACCTCTTACTGCCCCCCCAAAAGCTCCTGGCAAACATCTAGCCAGATACACCAATGCTACAAGGAGGAGGCAACTTAGGAATGCAGCAGAGACATTTGCACATAGTACTCCTGCAGTGCACTGAGCTGCACAGGCCAAGTACCAGCAAGATCACCTTGAGGTGCTCAGAACAACACTGTCTCCATATGAGCAAAACATTCCAGGAAGACAAGTAGAGAGGCCATCCCTTTCGTGGAAGATAGCAGGAGTTGAGTTAACAGACTGCTTCTTAAATGGACAGTTCTATGCGGCCTGCTCCAGAGTGAGCTCATCAAGCAGCCTGGTGATCCTAGCACCTGAGGGCAGAACCACCAATGTGGTCTAGAGAGAGGTCCTTCAGTAGAGAGGAAAAAAAGTATGTATGTCTCACTTCATTTCTTATGCTACAATCTTCTCTGTTAGATTTCCTACAACAAATGTCACATTTCAAATTTTACATCATCAGTATTATAACTGGATTTACGGAACTTAACTACCGTAGCGAAGCACGGGTAGCAGGCTAGTTATCTATAAATCTGGCATGGATCTTTTAGGTGTTCGTGAGAGAGTAGTTTAGAGTAAGTGACAAAATACATGTTAAGAAATCATAAATTGTCTTTAGTACTGCCTGAATGTGTAGGCTTGAGTGCATGTTACGGTAGTCAGTGGCAGCTGTGAATGTGGGGCCGGAGTGACAAAACAAACATGAATGAATTACCGAAGACAGTGTGGAATGGAAGGGGGAAATTGAACATAACTCTGCAAAGTATTGGGTTTATATGTCTTACAGTGGGAGGAAGTGTTGTGTGGGTGCAGGGTTCAAAGAAGACAACAGGACACAAACGGCTGCTGAAGCTGTCTGAAGTTTTTCACTCCCCAGCGTTTTATTTTATACACCTTTCTTCCCCCTTCTCCCTCCCTCTTCCTCCGTAAAGGAAAGTTACAAGCATTCTAGCATCCTTTTGGAATGTGTGTGTGTGTACAGGCTCTCTGCTATCTGTCTCTCCCCCTCTCTCAAGGCCAAATTGACTGCTTGGCAATCACCAGACTTCTCATGCTGTTAGCACACAAATACCTTTGGGTTCACAATTTCCAGCCAGGAGAATAGTGAATCTATCTGCACTGCTTTCCTACAAGGAAGTTTTCAGCTGTATAGATGGTAAGATAAAACTAGCGGTGTTCATGGATCTTTTGCATGAGTGGCATCATTTTGGGGACAGATTAAAGAAATCATTGGTTTAACTACTTTAAGAAAAGTCAGTCTGTGAAGTCCTCAATTAAATTCCTTTCCAGCTATATCAAAAAACACCCATCACTGGAGATGAAGATGAGTGGTTGCTTGAGCTAGTGTTCCTGAAGAAGGCTGGATCTAGATGAACCAAGAGATGTCTTTCAGTTTTCTTTGAACTTATAATTGAAACCCTTTGGTTCTTGGAGAAATGTCATGCCTCACACATCAAGAGCTCTAAATATCCCTTATTTATGAAGAGTTAAGTTTCCCAAGTTGCTTCTATTAATATAACCCAAACTGGCCACTTGTGCCACAGCATCATGCTGTTGATTTGTGAAAGTACTTCCTGAGGCACTGAGGAAGAACAGAATGCCCTCCGTTCCTTCCTCTATTTATTCTGGCTTTAGACTGGATCAGTGATAAATTACTGCATTTAGCCAGCATCACCACCACCTCTTCACAAGAAGAAGAGGTCCTAAGGTCAGCACTCTGTAGTGGCAAAATTGTTTCCACCTCACTCATCAGAAAGTCTTTATTAGGGCTGTTTTCCCTGTCCTTGCATGCCCTTAACTCCCACCATCTATCAGTATTCCCCTTCCTACCAAGTCTGATTCATTCTTCTATGCAGCAGGGAGGCCTTGCCCACCTTTTTACTGAACTGCAACTGGAGAGAACTGCCCTTCCCTCTGGATGTTCTTTCAGCCACATAAGTTATGGGTTGTTGTGGGTTTTTAAAAAATGCTTAGCTGGCATTGGTTTTCGATTTACACTCGTAAGTCTATCTCAGTGACACTCTTATCCACTGGTATTATGCCTGCCTTAAAAACAATCCTGTGTAATATTTCTCCTGGCAATCTAATATGTCAAGGTCATTTAAATTTTTTAATCTACTCTGAAATTTTGCAGTTCACTTTTAGTATTACTTAAAAATAAGTATTTCTACACATTTGTCCAATTATTATTTATAATAATTCTTTAGGAAATAAGGTACAAAGCTGAAGCCTACACACAGTGCCATAGATGGCAGCGTAAGACACAGGGTAAGGATGCTAATCTTAGTAGGTTTGTCAATTTTTAATTGAAATAGTTTGGCATTTTAAGGCTAGAGTGGCAGGTTGTACTTCTGCTAATAGGGTCCAAATTTGCCTTACCGCTAGTATTGTAATAAGACTAACTAGTAGGATTGCTAATTTCCAGGTAGGGCCTGAAGATTTTTTTGGAAATTCAGATCTGAGATAGGTTCTTCTTGAGAAAATGGCTGCTTGGGAGGGCAGACTCAATGGCATTATACCCCAATGAGACCCCACTGAGGGCCTCTTCTCCCCAACCTCCATTCTTCCCTGGCTCTACCCTAGGGCTGCCAAGTCCCCCTGGGGGGGCGGGGAAACCCCTGCCCCAGAGGCCCGTTCCCCGCCGCTGGCAGATCGGGCCCCGGGGGGAACCCCACCCCGGCATGCGCATCACCAGGAAGTCACGTTATGACGCTGGGCATGCTGGGGGCGGGGCCACGACCATCCAAGGGGAAACTCCCTGGTGACGTGCGTGCGGCGCGCACTCCAGGATCCACCCGGGAGTCCCCCGCTGCTGAGGTAAGTTACACTTGGCAACCGTACTCTACCCCCATATCTCCAGGAATTTCACAACCTGGAGTAGACAATGCTAGTAACCCACAGTGTAGGTCAGATCAGGCCACCAGCTTGACCAGCTTTTCCCTCCATCAGCTATCCTACTGCACTTCTGTCTTCACTGTCACTTGTGGTGTCTTCCACCTCCTGGGACAGGAAGAAAGGAAAACATGGATACATCTCTCTGTTGCTGTCTGGCAGAGATAGGTGGGAAAAGCAATACAAGAAGGGACTTTCTTTCTCTTCATATGCTTTTTGCTGATTGACAGAGTTACTCCTTTCCAGTGTTCCCTCTAAGCTGAGTTAGTATGAGCTAACTCACAGTTTTTTGGCCTCCAGCTCACACATTTTTATCTTGGCTCAGGAAGGATGGCTCCAGAGCAAACTAATTTATGCAATAGCCACATCGCTCGCTCACAACTTTAATGCCAGTAGCTCACAAAGTAGAATTTTTTGCTCACAAGACTCCACGGCTTAGAGGAACCGATGCTCCCTTCTAAGTTCATTGAGGTCAATGGTTTTAGAAGGGTGTAATTCTGACGTTTTCAGCAGGGACAGCTCTCCATGCGCCTGCATCTGTATACCTCTGGGGCTCTCCCCCATTTCCACAAATGTTTTTTTGCCGTTTCAGGAGCAAAAATAAAGTTTTCCCCATTTTGCCTCGCAGCATCAGACTTCCATGTTTCCGGGAATTCCCATGCTGTGCCACAAGAGGGGGCAAGCTTCATTTTTGCTCCTGAAATTGCAAAAAAAAATTGCCGAAATGGGGGAGAACCACATAGGTATACAAATGCAGGTGCGCAGAGAGCCATCTCTGTGGAAAATGTCTGAGTTTAGGATTATACTGTTGAGCTGCGACCCTAAACAGACTTACTAGGGAATAAGCCCCATTAAACACAGTTGTATTTACTTCTGTGTATATATGCTCAGGATTGCACTGTTAGTCCCCTGGATGACCATTGTGCTACACGTAGCCATCTCTGACTGACTGTTCCCTAGCCGGTGCATTAACTTTCTAGTCTCATATAAAGGTATATATTTATGAAGAGATCTTATAAAGGCAGTGGTGCCTATTGTGATAAACAATTGAGGCCAGCAATAGATTTGTATAAAAGTATTTTTGTCTTCTTTGTTGTCTTCTCCAAAACTGGAGAAAAGTGCTGATTATGGCATAAAATGTTATTGTGGTTTACTTGGCCAGTCTTTGCAAATAAGTGGCAATCATTTTTATAGCGCCCTGTATTGCTACATATTATTTATCTTGCTTGTTTTTGTTTTTTCCTTGATTCACATTTCTCTTTCCTCTAGAACAGGGGTGTCAAACATGTGGCCCAGGGGCTGGATTAGGCCCCTAGAGAACTTCCATCAGGCCCGCAGTGGAACTGGCCATCTTCTGCTTCCAGTTCTGCTGCTGCTGCTGCATCATAGCTTGCTTCGCCAGACTCTCTTAATCACTCAGCCATTTCATATTTTAACCTGGCTCTTAGACTCAGAACTCAGCATGAGATTTCTGTGGTGAATTTATTTATTGACTTTTACCCCGCCCTCCCCACCGAGGTGGGCTCAGGGCGGCTCCCGTAAAACTAATAAAACAATACGCATCTTATAAAATTACAAATACATCATTTAAAAGCATTAATATCGATGGTGATACAAAACAGTAAAGTGCAATTAGAGACATATTCATCGGTGCCACCGTGCTAGGTCACTTCTGGATCTAAGTCAACACAGGGCGCAGCTGGTGAGGTGCCGCTCCTATTGGAATGCCTGCCTAAAAAGCTCCATTTTCATGGCCCTGCGGAACTGTGGGAGGTCCCGCAGAGCCCTGATCTCACCAGGGAGCTCATTCCAATATGACGGAGCTGCCAGAGAGAATGCCCTGGTCCTTGTCGATGTCAACCTGGCGGTCTTCGGACCAGGGAGGGCCAGGTGGTTTGGGGCTCCTGATCGCAGTGCTCTCTGGGGAACATGCGGGGAAAGGCGATCCCTCAGGTAGGCTGGTCCCTGACCATAAAAGGCTTTAAAGGTCAAAACCAGCTCCTTGAAGCGAATCCGGTATGCTATTGGCAGCCAGTACAATGTCTTTAGCACAGGCTGGATGTGCTCCCACCTGGGGAGACCCATCAACAGCCTGGCCACCACATTTTGCACCAGCTGCAGCTTCCAGAGTTGCCCCAAGGGCAGCCCCATGTAGAGAGCATTGCAGTAGTCCAACCTCAAGGTGACCATTGCATGGATCACTGCAGCCAGATCATTGCATTCAAGGAAGGGAACCAACTGCCTAATCATGGTGAATGTCAATAAATCAAAAGTAGGTTTGCAGCTTACAGAGCTAATGTTTTAAGCATATTTTTAATTTAAGTAAAAAAAATATCTTTGTGTTTGTGTCCTTTATAAAGTTTATATCTCCGCTACCTGGCATTACACCTTATGACACACATGGCCCGGCCCAACAAGGTCTCGTTTATGTCAGATCCAGCCCTCATAACAAATGAGTTCGACACCTCTGATATATAGTAAAACTGAAAACCAAGGACTAGAAGGGCACAGTTTCCATGGAAACAAATGAGGGCCCTATGCTTTGTCTTTATCCATGGCAAATGGGAACTTGCTAGAGTTTGGGAGAGCACAGTCCTATAGGAAGATTGCCATACAAGTTTGCTTGCTCTCCTTTCTGTAAATAAAAGGCAGCTGTGATATCAAAATTCTTCCATTTTGATGACAGTCTTGAAGGCCCTGAAGCTAGAATCTGAGGTATTATGGAAAGTATTGTCATAACTTATAGCTACCAAAAGATTTTCACCAGCTGTTTCCTCCCTCTGTTTTCTCCTGTCCAAACAGAGGATAAAGCTCTCAGTTCTGCTTGAAATACCCCTGATGCACACAAACAAACATAGATGTTGGATTCAGGAACTGGAAAGTGTAAAAGGGTCCCTCCCAGCATGTGATGAGCTCTCTAGATCGGCAATTAAATATGCTTTAGGAAGCCAGTGTAGAGCATCTGGTCCAGGCTCTGATGAGTAGCTGCACTCTACCCACTCTGAACTGAGTTTGATGGGATAGGCCAAAGCTTATTGAGTTGCTTCTCAGTCCACTCTCACGTGGACTGAGTTGCTTCTGTGCTGCTGGGTGATGTGGGAAGGGAGTGAAATACAAATTTAATGGATAGGCATGACAAAAATCAAGGCCCACTGCACATCTTTAATATCTTATGAAAAGGTTTCCCCCCCAAAAAATGGATGTTTTGTTTTTCCTTTTCAAAGTTTGCCATCAAGAGGAGGTTTCAGCTTCAGTTTAAAACTTGAGCTCCAGAGAAATTCTTAATGTTATAATTCAGATGCCCAATCTGAATTGCATTGTCTCTGTGTGGCCTATTAGTGATCAATACATTTTGTTTTGCCTATGTATTTCAGCTCAGGATATTACTTTTAGCTAAGTACTGCCCCCCCTCGATCTATTACCACTTCTATTTGTTCTCCAGTAAGCTAGCCACACACCCCCCCAATTAACTTCCTAACTTGTACAGCTATCTGACAAAGTTAGCTTTGACTCACAAAACCTTCCTTCTGGGAAAATTTTGTTAGTCGTTGAGGTGCTACTGGACTCATATTTTGTTCTACTGCTACAGCCTAACTTAGCTACCCACCTGAAAAAAACTCAGTTACGTATAGCTTGAATTTTTATGAGTCCTCAATGAAGCCAAATACTAGAACCGTTGTCAGTGTGTGTCCAAGATTCTAGGAGGACCTGGCTACTCCCTTGTGAATTAACATATTGATTGCCTGTAGCTCAATCTTTATTTTTCAACTTAACCATCAAACATGGAGTCTCCTCCACAGTTAAAGCATCATGAAACTTGAGAAGTCAAGAAGGTGGTGGGATGGTGATGGTGGTTCCAAAAGACTGTCTCCTGACTCAAACAAACTGTACCAGTCTTCAGCCTATTAAGCAACTATCTTGGATATTATGTTTATCAAAGCACTTTTAATTACTCGGAGGATCCCAGTCTCATTAGGACCAAGAGATGAAATTTTAAATAAGCAAATGATGTTACAAAATGGTGGTGTTTGTCTTTAGGAATTCTGGGTATTCAGAGGGTTATTACTCTTCAGATTTCAACATTAAAGTTTTATCAGTGTTGGTTCAAGATTAGGTATGGTGACTAATTAATGAGCATACATTTCCAAACAAGTGATACTGGAATAACTGATCTGTATTCCAGGACTACCAATGTCGAGCACTGCAAGAGAGTCCAAAGTATTCAGGTGCAATCCTGTGTGTTGTACATATAGCAGGGAGAGGTTTGCCAGGCACAGCTTATCTAGTAACTAGAGTAGTTGTGGTATCCAAAGCTGCACCTGGCAGATCTGATCCTGTTTCTCCGACATTGAGGAATTAGAAGCTCTGTTTGTGTCAGCAGTTGATGAATCTCTCTTTCAGGAAGGAAGCCAGAGTGGTCCTTCAAACAGAGCCAGTATTCACAATACACAGCTATAAGCGAAAGACTCAAGTTCCAGAGGGGTAACAATTGAAGGGGGGGGGGAACACCAAGAAGAGTTGAGCAAGAAGTCTTGAGGAGCTTCCCTCTCACTGTAGCTTCCTAAGAACTGACTTGTTATAGAATTAGAAGGGGAAGACATGTGGGTTGTGGTGGTTTCATTTAAAGGTAGCTCCTTCTGGAAAGTAGTGGGAGCAGAGACAGCTTTCATTCATTAAAGTGGTGGCAGCACTATGTACAGCTAGCGACTCCGTGTGCTTATTTCACTATCTGGGACACTGAGCGCAGTGTTGTGCACTTATGTCCTAGAGATCCAAACAGTTGTGCAGGGCTGCTTACACTTAATTGCTTACACTAATTGATTATATCATTGCTGAGGTCCACAACAAGTCCCTGAGCTGTGTTCTGGCCTGGTTTAGCTTGTGGTTGAGTAAGGAAACTGCCACGCAGAGCATAATGGGTGGTGTGTAATCACTCAACATGTGCCATGAGTTGCTTGCCATGAGGTAGAACATTGGACCAGGATCTTGGAAACCTGGAAGAAGTATGGTTCCTGCAATGGAGCCACTCTATGGCATACAGTCTCTCATACCGATATATACACACTTTACAAAATAACTTCCACATTATGGCATGCCATCACAGGTTTTTGTTTGTCTCTTTGCATTGTGTTCCCAGTTTGGTAATCCTAGTCCTATGGCATTGTTTATTGGACATCTCATGTTGCCTGGTTAAATTGTTTTTGTATTTTGTAATCCATTGTGAGTCTCAAGGTGGGCTATATATGAAGTAAATAAAATTAAATTAAAAATAAAGCATATGACATAAGAACACAAGAGAAGCCATGTAGGACCAGACCATTAGCCCATCCAGTCCAACACTCTGTGTCATACAGTGGCCAAAACCCAGGTGCCATCAGGAGGACCATGGGGGGGGGGGCAGAATTCCAGAAGCCTTCCCATTGTTGCCCCCCAAGCACCAAGAATACAGAGCATCACTGCCCCAGACAGAGTGTTCCATCTATACCTTGTGAATTAATAGCCACTGCTGGACCTCTGCACCATCTGCTTATCCAGTCCTCTCTTGAATCTATGCCTGTAGCCGCCATCACTTCTTGTGGCAGTAAATTCCACATGTTAATTACACTTTGGGTGAAGAAGTACTTTCTTTTATCTGTTCTAAATCTACTGCTCATTAATTTTATTGAGTGCCAAAGATTTCTTGTATTGTGAAAAAGGGAGAAAGGTACTTCTTCCTCTACCTTCTCTCTATCCAGTGCATCGTTTTATATACCTCTATCATTGTTTCTCCAAGCTAAAGAGCCCTAACCTCTTTAACCTTTCTTCATAGAGGTGTTCCATCCCCTTAATCATTTTAGTTGCCCTTTTCTTCTCCCTTTCCAATTCTATAATATCTTTTTTGATGTGTGGTGACCAAAACTGTACACAATATTCCAAATGAGGCTGCACCATCGATTTATACAGGGGCATTATGATACTGACTGATTTGTTTTCAGTCCCCTTCCTAATAATCCCCAGCGTAGCATTTGCCATTTTTATTGCAGTCATTTATTGAGTTGACCTTTTCAGTGAGTTATCTACCATGACTCCAAGATCTCTCTCCTGGTCAGTTACTGCCAGTTTGGACCCCATCAGTTTATATTTATAATTAGGATTTTTTTTCTTCATTGTGCACTAGTTTGCACTTACCCACATTGAATCACATTTGCCATGTTGAGGAACCACTCGCCCAGTCTCGACAGATGCCTCTGGAGTGCCCCACAGTCCTCCCTGGTTCTCACTGTGGGAACAACTTAGTGTCATATACAAACTTAGCTGCTTCACTTCTCACTCCCAACTCCAGATCATTAATGAACAAGAAAAAGCAGCAGACCTAGAACCAAGCCCTATGATACTCAGCTGCTTACTGCCTTCCACTGTGAAAACTGCCCATTTATACTCACTCTCTGTTTCCTATTAATTAACCAGCTTTTAATCCGCAAGAGGATTAGGAGTCTTTGATGCAGAACTTTCTGGAAGTCTAGCTTTCTGGAAGTCTAGGTAAACAGCATCTGTGTGGTCACCCTTGTCCACATGTTTGTTCATCCCTCAAAGAATTCTAAGAGGTTAGAGAGACAAGATCTTTCATTACAGAATGATACTGATTCTTCCTCAATAGCTTTTGTTCATCAATGGACCTATTCTATCTTTAATAACAGATTCCATCAATTTACCCAGTATCAATGTTACACTGACTGGCCTGTAATTTCCTGGATCTCCTCTGGATCTTTTGCATTACATTATATTAGCTACCTTTCAGTCCTCAGGAATGGAGGCCAATTTTAGTGATAGATTGCAGATTTATGTCAGGAGATCCACAAGTTCATATTTGAGTTCTTTCAGAACTCTTGGATGTATGCCCTCTGGACCTGATGATTTGTCAGTTTTTAATTTGTCTATCAGTCATACGACCTCTTCTCTTGCCACCTCAATTCACCTCAGGTCTTTTAACACCCCTCCTGAATAGGGCTGCCAAGTGGTGGCGGGTGGCGGGTAAACCCCCGCTTCGGAGGCCTGATTTCCGCCGCCGCGGAATCGGGCCCCGGGGGAGAACTCCGCCCCCCGAAGCGCAGCGTGGCTGCATCACCAGAGGTGACACAACCACGTCAATCACGTTGGGGGCGTGGCCCCGATCGTCGGAGGGAAAACTCTATGGTTTTCCCTCCAACGATCGGGGCCACGCCTTCAATGTGATCGAAATTAGCTACACGTGACCTGAGTAGTTTGAGCAGCTACAACTGAACTGATTTTAGATCAGAAAATAAGAACAGAACTAATATTAGAAATAAAATTAACTACACCTGAGTTGTTTGAGCAGCTATAACACTAAGAAGTTACAAAATGTTGGTATGTAAAGGGGTTTTTTTACTATTTGCCCTCCTTACTATTTTTAACCCTTTTCATTTAGCCTATCTTGATAGAATTTTATATTAACACACACATACACACATATATAAAATGCCACTTACCCTCTCCTTGGATTTCTGCTAAACTTGCCTGTTTATTCCCTTGTTCCAGCGACTTTGTCATTGGAGCTGGGACACTTCATCACTGGAGCAGGGATCGCTGCCTCACAGAGCCGAAGTCTGAAGTTGGTGTATGAGCTCTGGTTAAAGAAGGGAAGAGCCTCAATACTTCTGCAAATTTTCTTTGACAAGACCAAATTCCCTACAAAAGCTGCAGCTCCCTTCCACAGATTTGCCTTTTCCTGTGGTATTATATATTTACGAAGAAGAGGAAAGAGATTGGATTTATACCCCGCCCTTCACTTGGAGTCTCAGAGTGGCTTACAAACTCCTTTCCCTTCCCCTCCCCACAACAGACACCCTGTGAGGTGGGCGGGGCTGAGAGAACTCTGACACAAACTGGCTCTTTTGCAAGGACAGCTGTGCCAGAGCTTGTGACTGACCCAAGGTCACATCAGCAGGTGCAAGTGGAAGAGTGGGGAATCAAACCTGGTTCTCCCAGATTAGAGTCCGCGCACTTAACCACTACACCAAACTGGCTCTCAATTGCACTTTTCCAAAAATCTGGCCTAAGGTAAAGTAAGAATAAACAATAAACCATAAACTAGTTTAAACAGTATAAAAATCTACAAAAGGGGCAGGCTGTGGCAAAGGGCTTAAAAATACCACAAATTAATAATATTTAGCTAAACGTATGGGCTAATATACATGTTTTCACTTGAAGAAGAAGAAGAAGAGATTGGATTTATACCCCACCCTTCACTTGGAGTCTCAAAGAGGCTTACAAACTCCTTTCCCTTCCCCTCCCCACAACAGACAGCCTGTGAGGTGGGTGGGGCTGAGAGAGCTCTGACACAAACTGCTCTTTTTCAAGGACAGCTGTGCCAGAGCTTGTGACTGACCCAAGGTCACATCAGCAGGTGCAAGTGGAAGAGTGGGGAATCAAACCCGGTTCTCCCAGATTAGAGTCCGCACACTTAACCACTACACCAAACTTGCCACCTTTAAGCTAATAAAATAGGCACCAGGCAAGCTTCAAGGGGAAGGGCATTCCACAACTGGGCAGCCACCATTCAGAAAGCCTTGTCATAGGTTGTGACTTTCTTCTACAGCTGAGAGACTTTTAGCAGGGCTTGTGATTATTCTCTTAATTGGTGGGCTGGACGGTACAGCAAAAAGTGATCCTTCAAGTACACTACACATCACTCACTTGTACTCAGTAACAGATAAGCCACCAGGGCAGATCTTTCAGCATAGGTGTGATACAATCCTTATATCTGACAGCAATATGGCAACCATATTTGGGACTAACTGAAGTATCTGGATGGGTTTTTTTAAAACAACATTCCCATGTAAAACACATTATAGCAATCTTCCTGGATGTGATTACCAAGACCAGTTCATAGTGTGGAAGCCGTAGCTGCCATAATACCCCTACATGATTTAAAAAACAAAAACAAAACCACAACACTATGTACCACAAAGGAGACCTAATTCTCCAGGTATAGGCCATGATGACCAAGTAGCACCCACAAACTACTAATCTGTTCCATCAGGGAAAATACAGTCACCTCCAGGACAGGTTGCACCATGAAGAGGCTTTGCCATTGACCAGGAGCCCTTCAATTTTGGCTTCCACTTCTTCTATGAGTACTTCAAATCTTCTGTTTTACTGACTTCGTGGAATTGAGTCTGACTGACAACTAGTGACCCACATTTCAGAGTTATTGTGGGGTCACACAGAAAAACATGGCAGCGTATCTTGCAAATTTAGCATACTAAATATGAAACAAACATTGTTTTCCCTGTTAAAGGTATGTCTGACCAAGATCACTACTTTCCCTGAAGCTTCAGCAACTTTTAAAGAGGAGAGAGTTAATCTGAAGTTTAAATAATTCCCCCATTCATCCTTCCATCCATCTCTCTCTCCCCCTCCCCCCCACAGGGAAATCCCTTTTCTGTGCTAGTTACCAACTGTGCAGATTAGCAGGCTCTTACTCAGACAACATGTTAAATAGTGACATCCATTCCTTGTTCTGGCAGGACCATCTCAATAGCAGCCACTTAAACAAAGAAGATCATTTGAAGACTGAAGCCCTCTTTTCCTGAATGATATCAGGAGGACTATAATTTTTAAACTAATTGTTAAAAATGTTTAAAACATCTGTTTTGTACAGCAGCTCTAAGGGGATGGAAATTTGACCACTCATCTGGCTGTGATTTCATAAACGAGGCTTAACAGTGTAGCAGTTTATAAGAATAGCTTCTGACTAGAGCCTGAGGGCCATTTGATGGCATAATAACCAAGGTTGGTCACTAAATCCAAGTATGTAACTAATAAGGAATTTTTGATTTTCAAGGCCATTACTCTAAGGATTATCAGAAACTAGAGGGTTCACAGTGGTGTGGTAGCAGGATTGGGCTGTCTGGGCGGATGCAGCAGACCACCTCTGGTAGTGGGTTTTGAGGCGCCTTTGAAGAATAGCAAGTTGACAGTTATTTAGCATATGATGTCTGCTCCCAGTGGGTGGTAACTATCTAATTCTGAAATGCTGTTTAACAGAATCTTGTCTTTGAGAGAATCAGCACGGGGAGACATGGATCTACAATAGGTTTCAAAGAGAAAAGGGGAGTAGGGCATACGTATGTACGTCAGAGTGTAAGAAAAGGTCTCACCTCTCCCAATAATGTATAAAAAGGCTGCAGAATGTTTGGTAGGCCCCAACGATTTCCAGCATTCTCATGCCAGGCAACTTTTGCAGGATCTAACTTCAGTTGCGGAATTACAAGTCAAAAGAAGGAAGCAACTGTTCATTTCTGAATTACATGATTCTCACTGTAGAAAAGAGTAAGAGTCCAGTAGCAACTTAAAGACTAACAACATTTGTGGTAGGGTATAAGAGAAGCCAATGTTGGATAAGGCCAATGACCCATCCATTCCAACACTCTGTCACACAGTGGCCAAAAATACCAGGTGCCATCAGGAGGTCCAGCAGTGGGGCCAGGACACTAGAAGGGCTCCCACTGTTGCCCTCCCCCAGCACCAAGAATACAGTGCATCCCTTGCCCCAGCCTGAGAGCATCTATCTATACCTTGTGGCTAATAGCCACTGATGGACCTCTGCTCCATATGTTTATCCAGTTTGGTGTAGTGGTTACGTGCGTGGCCTCTAATCGGGGAGAACCAGGTTTGATTCCCCACTCCTCCACTTGCACCTGGCTAGATGACCTTGGGCAAGCCGTAGCTCTGATAAGAGCTGTTCTTGAAAAAGAGCAGTTTCTGCCAAAGCGCTCTCAGCCCCACCTACCTCACAGGGTGTCTGTTGTGGGGAGGGGAAGGGAAAGGAGTTTGTAAGCCACTCTGAGACACCTTTGGGTAATGAAGGGCGGGGTATAAATCCAATCTCCTCTTCTTCTTCCCTTTTGAAGCTGTCCATGCTTGTAGCCACCACCACCTCATGTGGCAGTGAATTCCATGTGTTAATCACTTTGGGTGAAGAAATACTTCCTTTTATCTGTTGTAACCCAATTGCTCAGCAATTTTATTGAGTGCCCACGAGTTCTTGTATTGTGAGAAAGGGAGAAAAGTACTTCTTTCTCTACCTGCTCTATCCCATGCATAATCTTATAAACCTCGATCATGTCACCCCTCAGCCATCATTTCTCCAAGCTAAAGAGCCCCAAGTGTTTTAACCTTTCTTCATAGGGAAAGTGTTCCAACCCTTTTATCATTCGAGTTTTCTTTTCTGCACTTTTTCCAATGCTATAATATCCTTTTTGTAGTGTGGTGACCAGTTCTGTACACAGCACTCCAAATGAGGTCACTCCATTGATTTATACAGGGACATCATGATACTGGTTGATTTGTTTTCAATTCCCTTCCTAATAATCCCCAGCATAGTGTTGGCCTTTTTTATTGCAGTTGCACGCTGTCTCGACATTTTCATTGAGTTATCTACTATGACTCCAAGATCTCTCTCTTGGTCAGTCTCTGCCAGTTTAGACCCCATCAGTGTGTATTTATATTTAGGATTTTTGGCTCCAATGTGCATCACTTTTCACTTGGCCACATTGAACCCCATTTGCCACGTTGATGCCCACTCGCCCGTCCTCGACAGATCCCTTTGGAGTGCCTCACAATCCTCCCTGGTTCTCACCACCCAGAACAACTTTGTGTCATCTGCAAATTTAGCCACTTCACTGCTTGCTCCCAACTCCAAATCATTAATGAACAAGTTTAAAAGCATTGGACTGAGTACTGATCCCTGTGGTACCCCACTGCTTACCACCTTCCACTGTGAAAATTGCCCATTTTACTCACTTTCTGTTTCCTATTAATTAGCCAGTTTTTGATCCACAAGAGGACTTGTCCTTTTATCTCGTGACTATTGAGCTTACTTAGGAGCCTTTGATGAGGAACTTTTATCAAAAGCTTTCTGGAAGTCAAGGTAGTCATGAGCTTTCATGAGTCAATGCTCACTTCTTCAGAACTCCTTGCTGTTTTCTCTGAGAGGATTTAGGGCTATAGATTCATATGCTTATCTAATAATGAACATGGAGTGCAAACCAAACACTGGTTGGATTTTCCATGTAGATATTATTTACCATGAGAACATCAGAATGCAAACCAATGGGACCCATCATTTTATAAAGTTCATAAATTTAGCATAACAGAACGAGTTTTGATTAAAATGAAGTTCTGACTCATTGTTTGTATGTTCTCTGGCTGGCAGAAAAGGAGGGAAAAGAATAATACCAGATTCAGTTGCATCTCCAGAGAAGGCTGCAATTAGCTGATTGAAAAAGAATTTGGCCTGAACATCCAGTTGACATCCAATGGTTTTGGCCACGATAACCCAATATTCAGTCAAATCAAGAGTTGTGACTCCTCTGAAGACTGGCTGGAGTCTTTTGCTGAACATTATAGTTTTCCATTCTGGCTGTGATCCTACATGCTTACTTAAGATAGAGTATCACTGACTTTCATGGGATTTTTAAATGCAGGATAGTTAGCAAAATGAACATCCATAAGACGAGTGAATAAGTGCCATTCAGTTCCTCAGCAGTAAACAGTATTCATAAATGTGCAGAGTTTGATGGTGAATAACACTGCACAGTATCTGCAGGGCTGCCAAGAACTGCCATGAGCCCCCAGGCAAAAATTCTATTTGCTCCCCTCCTGGGACCCTGATCCAAACACATATAACAAATCACTTGGCTTTTTGTTACTGTGAACAGAATAATAATTGGTTGGAGTTTTTTTGTTGTCAAGTTACAGCTGACTTATGGCAACCCTGTAGGGGTTTCAAGGCAAGATACATTCAGAGGTGGTTTGCTATTGCCTGCCTCTAATATTTCAATTCAATTCAATTTATTACAGGTCTATATGACCGAAGTCTTGACCAAGAGGATACCAAAGGGGGATAAAATAGGTACATAAAATAGACATAAATGTGTCAAGGTACATAATCACAGTCACATAAAACCCAGGCTGAGCCCAGAGATTAAAAATTACCTAACTACACTTGGGGCGGAGCCAACTAACTAAAATCATCCGAAGATTAAAAGTCAGTGTCGAAGTTTTCAGAAGTGCTGGAATTTTCAATGCTTCTTAGCCAGGAACCGCGCCACGTTAGCTGTTATCAGTCCATCAGCATTTGAGTCAGATAACAGTACTGAAAGCACCCAAGGTTGCGCGGGAAGATTAACCTTCGTAAGAATAGGAGAGATATGCGGTGAGATGGAATTGATAACGTTGAATAAAAGTCAGGAAATCTCTCTGGAGGGGACAACCCCAAAGCCAACGGAGAGCAGGTGCGTCTTGCCCTGGCCACGGTGCTGGCCCAATCCAACTGTTTAAGTTTCTTCAAGGTTTCCTCAAGCTGAGAGGGCATCAGCTCTTCGTTAGGTGAGGACATCGGCACTCCCAATGTCCTGAGTTTACCAGCAAGAAGGGACAACCAAGGGTTGGATGTCGTGTCCTTTAAGATGGAACGAAGAAAGCCGGCCTGGGGGTGATGACTTGGGTCAGATAACTTAAATCTCAACTTGAATGCCCTCTTCCAAGCACGTGCTTCAAGCGAAGATTGAACCAGTTCCATACGAAGGACAGTCCCAGCAACACACCGTGGCGTTCCAGTAATTCTCCTAAGGAAGGAGTTTAGCTGGGAATCCAATTTCTCATCCACGCCAGCAATCCAGATTTCTACACCGTATAAAATTTGGGAGACCACCTTCGCATTGTACACCTCGATGGCCGGGGGAATCCGCTTAGCCCCCTTTGTACGGAAGAATTTCTCAACCAGTGCCGTGGCGAGTCTGGATGACTTCTTAACGTATGTCAGATGAGCGGACCAGGATAGATTGTAACTAAAAACAATACCTAGGTATCGGAAGGAGGAAACCCATTCTAGTTGGCCATCCCCAACTTTAAAATACAGAGGACCTCTTCTTCTCTTGACAGAGAAGCGAAGAACCTTGGACTTTGCATAATTCACGATAAGCTCTTCTTGTTTGCAATAGTCCAAAAAGGCATTGACAGTAGACCTCAGTCCAACTTCAGATGTTGCCAGCAAAACAGCATCGTCAGCATAAAGTAAAAGTGGTATAGGAAGACCAGCTAAATACGGAGAATGTCTGGCTCTCATTTTAAGAAACGGCACCAAATCATTAATATAGATGTTAAACAGGCAGGGGGCCAACAAACATCCCTGTCTAACTCCCTTCTGCACTGGAAAGGAGTCTATCCTGACTCCTGAAGAATTCACCCCAACCGAGGTAGATGTTTTAGAATAGAGAGCCATAATCAATCCCAGTAGTCTGCGGTCAATATTGGTGTTCAATAACTTCTCACACAATCTGCGACGAGAGATAGAGTCGAAGGCAGCCCTCAAATCCATGAGGCCTGCCTCTGATATTTCTTTGAAGTTTTCATTCCAAATACTAGCCAGAGTCAACCCTGCTTAACTTCTGAGATCTGACAAGATCAGGCTAGCCTGGGCTATCCAGGTCAGGAGAAGACTCTTGCTTATATTTGCTTATTATAGGGGTGGGCACAAACCGGAAAAATGGGGGTTCATGGTTCAGAGTTTTCACAAACTTCTGAACCACGAACTTCCAAAAATTCCCAATTGCACGAACTGGTTCATGCTTCAGGGAAGTTTGTGGGGCCTTCATAGGCCTTCAGAGCTCACTCTTGGAGCTCAGTCAAATTTGGCAGCCCAATCTGACTGAGCTCCCAGAGTGAGCGCTGAAGGCTTTTATAGGCCTTCAGAGCCCACATCTGGGTGAGGCCCCACCCGGAAATGGGCTCTGAAGGCCTATAAAAGCCTTTAGAGCTCACTCAAGGAGCTCAGTCGAGCTGGCCTGACCCAAAGGTGGGCTGTGAATGCATTTGGAGCTTACTTGGGCTGGGCTCCTGACCTGGAAGTAAACGCTGAAGGTATTTAAATGCCATCGGGAGTCCACACAAACCCTCCCACAAACCTCATGAACCTCCATGGAGGTTCATGGGTGGATTGTGAGAGACAGTTTTCCAAAACGCCTGGTTTGCGAACCATGAACCGGGGTTTGTTTGTGGGTTCATGCCTGTTCCTACTTATTCGGCAAGAAATATTAAAGGGAAAAAACAATGTTTAAAGAATAGATTTTACTTAAATTACATTACGATAGATAGCAAACAAAACAAAAACAAAAAAGGGGGCAAGCAGAATCAGGAGGACTCCCCATCCAAAGTACCTAAGCAGAACACTGATGCACACTATCCGTTAGGTACAAGTGAGAGAGAAGTTACCTAGGAATAAGCACCATGGAATAAAGTGAGACATCAGTCTCTCTGAGTACTAAACTGAAGGGGGAAAAAACTTTTAAAGTATTTCTGTTCCCCCCAGCAAACTCACAACATGAAGATGCTTAATGGGGGAAGGGAAATTGGGGAAATGTAAAAAGTCAGTTTACTCTCCAGGGAGATGAATTGAATATCCAGATGGTGTTGTCTTTGTGCAAGTGCACTAAATTTTTAATTTTTAATTCTTCGATGCTGAAATCTAACTGGGTCCAGGTCTATCATCTCTTCCCCTTCCCCCTACCTCCTCTCATGCATCCTTAAAGAGATTTTTTAAAAAAAACAGAAGAGGGGCAAATTGAATAATTGAAATAGCCCTTGAGGTTGTTTCCAGTGGCCTCACCTGAGCCTCCTGATCAGATGGAAAGTACAGATCCATAACAGATCAAAAGATCCATAACAGATCAAAAGAACTCACTAGATGTTTGGGAGTAATCCTAAACAGGTATCTGTAGAAGTAAATCCCATTTTACCTGATGGGGCTTACTCCCAGTCTTCTGTTTCCCTTGCATATATTTTAAATTTAACATATATTCATGTTACATTATTGTAGTGCTATAGCACACATTTTAATAGGAATTACACTTGCTTTCCTTCCTTACAAACATGTTTTCCACTTATCTTTCCTTATATATAATTGTGAAATGGGATGGCACTTTCTGAACATTCCACATGTTCCTAAATCAGTTGGCTCCATGATGTGTCACTGAGAAGCTGTCCCTATCCACTGGCTGCATTGCTTGAGTCCCGCCTCCAACATTCTAAACAGTTTGCTCTTCCTCTCCCCCTCATAGCCAGTCGGAACACAGAGGTCATTTGCATATGCAGCCTGATTGGCCTTTGCCTCTAATATTCTAAACAGTTTGCTGTTCCTGTTGGGAGTCATTGAATGTGTCCTGAGGTAAAATACATATCCTAATCTTCCCTTAAACAGTCACTGGAGTTGCCAATCTCCCTGTGGGGCCTGGAGATCTCCCAGAAATCACCGTGTTCCCCAGCCAAAGCACATCACTTCCACTACAGAAAATTTCCCAGCTATCTCCAGATGACCAAGATCAGTTCTCCTGGAGACAATGGCTGCTGTGGCCAGTGGACTCTGTGGCATTATACCCTGCTGAAGCCTCTCCGCACCCCAAACCCTGCCCTCCCCAGGCTCTACGCCTCAAATCTATTTCCCAACCCAGAGTTGGCAACTGTGTAATTGGCTATGGAACCACTTTCCAGACCCTTGGAACCTAGAAAACATGGCATAGCCCCAAATTAACATAAGCTAACCCCCACGCGGCACCTGGAGACCTCCAGCTATTAAAACTGATGTCCAGATGACCAAGGTCAGTTCTCCTGGAGACAATGGCTGCTTTGGCCAGTGGACTCTATGGCATTATACCCTGCTGAGGTCCCTCCCCACCCCAAACCCTGCCCTCCCCAGGCTCTACTCCTCAAACTGTCAGCTAAGGCTGCCATAGTTTGGAACGTGTGGGTTGCTCTCCTTGTCTCCCTCCTTCCATCCCCCTTTTCCCTTTGGCTGTGCACTGTTATCTGTCTAGTATCCTTGAAGGCTTTACTCTGCCTATTCCTAGTTTCCTGCTGGGAATGTAACCATTGCTTTTTGCCCGCATCTTCAGGTGCTTGCCTATTGGCTTTACTGTATCAAGGGGTCATGTATGAAGGGGGTATATCTGAAGGTTCAATTCATTAGCCCACCATTCCTGACACAAGTGTTCATGGTGTCCTGAGTACTATCTCTCAATAAACTGAAACTTCTGAAGGAACGTTGTTGAGTGTCTTGACTGGGAAGCCTGACACAAACCTACAGGCATTTTCCAACTCAGAGTTGGCAACCCTGTAACTGTCTATGGACCCACTTTCCAGACCCTTGGAACCCAGAAAACATGGCATAGGAGGAGGTGCTTTTCTACCTTAGCTGCCACTACATAACCCCAAATCAACATAAGTCGGGGTGGAGGGAACCATACCTGTTATCATGATGCTATCCTCCCATACTACCCACTTGGGGCAGCAAAATGACTTGAGACAGCCCTGTCTTATAGCTAAGCAGAAGGAAATAATCATGGCTTGCCTCCCTCTATTTTCCCCTTCCCTCTGCCATCCTACCAGCCACAGCTGGGACACTCACCTGAAGCTTCCTTCTAGAGCTCATTGTATTTCTCCCCACAGCAGGCCTTACTCCTAGTGTAGCTATATCTGCAGATTGAGAATTCATTTTATGTTTATATTTATTATTTAAAATATTTCTTAGCTGCATTTCTGACTTACAGGAACTCAAGGCAGTTTATAGTATAAACAATACAACACAATAAAATATATAAAATACATAAAAACCAGTATTATTGCATCCTGGCTGTTGGTAGGCAGAAGAAATGAAGCTAATCAAATGCTGTCATGAATAAAACTGTCTTCAGCTGCCTCTTAAAGATCAAGAATTAGGGAGTCATCCATAAGTTGTTCCATAATTGTGGGGCTGCCACTGAAAAGGACCTCTTTTATCTACCCACCAGATGAGCCTATTTGGTCAATGGGACAGTCCTCATATTGGTGATACCACAGCTCATACCTCCTGATGGCCTTTCTCAGTGGCTTCATGTAGATATTAAATAGCAGGGGGAGGGTTAAGATTAAATCCTGCAGAACCTCACAGACAAATAGGCATTGAGGCAGAGCAGGAACTCCCCCAACACCACCTTCTGGGACCAACCTCCCAGAGAGGAGTCAAACTACCATAACACAGTGCCCCTTAGTCCCAGTGCTGAGAAGCGACCCAGTAGGATACTATGGTCGACGGTTTTGAAGACCATTGAGAGAACCAGCAGAACTAGCAGAGACACAACCCCCCCGTCTCGTTCTTGGTAGAGGTTATCAACCTCCATTTATCTGATGAAAAAGATTCTAACCATGAAAGGTGAAACTACAGTACATGTGTTATTTTTATGGTGGCACAAGATTCCTTTTTACTTTTGCCACAAAAGACCAACATGGATATGCATCTAGAATTTGTCCCTTTTGATTACTCAGTTTGTGCCAAGAGTTTGCTAGGGCTTAGCCCAAGAGTTTGTTTTCAGTACAGGCTGAGTTACGGAAGAAAAATACTTCTGGGCATTCTACAGAATGTCTTTCAGTCAACATTGAAGAAAACCTCAGTCTCCTTTCTTCCCACATACTTTAATAATTCATTAGCATGCCTAAAGAGGAAGCCAGGGGATCACTGAATTGTATTTTGAAATCCCTCTGTAAAAATGAGGATAGGATAACTACATGTCCTGTAGCTTTCATAAGAATAAAATAAGAGGCTTGCTGGGTCACACCAGGGGTCCATCTAGTTAACTTTCCTATTTCCCACACTGGCCAGCAAGATGCTTCTGGGAATCCTACCAGCAGGGAATAAGGGAAACAGCTACTCCAGACAGTTGCTCCCAGAATTTGCGTTTAGGAGTGTACTGCCTCTGAACAAGGAGGTTCTATTTGGCCATCATAGCTAATGGCAATTCACAGATCTGTCCACTTCCATTAACCTATCTAATCTGCCTTTAAATTCTTCTAAACCCAGGGCTATTTTTGGGCAGGAACGCACAGGAACGAAGTTCCGGCTGGCTCCCAAGTTGGCCACACCCAGCAGAACTCATTAGCATAATAGGCCACACCCAACAGCAGAAACTTATTAGGATTGGCTACATTAGGGGTATGTGGCCTAACATGCAAAGGGGTTCTTGCTACCAAAAAAAGCCCTGGGTTTTGACAACAAACAAGGTGAACAGAATAAGAGGCAAAAGGTGTGTGTGGCTGGATGACCTAACTTCTGGTAACATGGGGGTGTGGCCTAATATGTTCATGAGCTGTGTTGTCAGGGGTGTGGCCTAATATGCTAATGAGTTTCTGCTGTTGGGTGTGGCCTATTATGCTAATGAGTTCCTGCTGGGCTTTTTCTGCCAAAAAAGCCCTGTCTAAACCAATGGATGTCACTTCTTACAAAAAATTCTTCAAAAACTAATTATGCAGCATGTTATATAGTACTTCCCTTTGTCTGTCCTGAACCTACTGTCAGTCAAGTTCACTGGGTGTCAGTGAGGCAGAAAAAGAATTCCCACTCTTAATTTTCTTCACATCATCCATTGATTTATAAGCCTCTACTTTTATATAGCTTAAATATCTACATATTTATGTAATTATATATATATATCTGTATATAATTGTGTAAAAGAAGCAGGCAGCTTTCCTCACCTCTTTCCAGCCAAGTTTTTCCCACCAAAAATGCCTTCCCATCTATTAGATTCTGGAAACTCCCCTATTCTCTTTGTATCGATCAGCATGTGAGGATTCCCAGTTTCCTCCCCTTCTTCATTTATCCTCACATCCTGTGAAGTAATCAACCCTGTGAAGTAGATTAGGCTGAGAGTAATGTGGCTGGCTCAAGGTCACACAGCAAGTCTTAGGGCAGAATGGAGCTTCAATCCTGGGCCTCAGATCTAGTCCAGCACTCTAGCTGTTATACCACATTGGCTCCCAATGTAAGATAAACTTAAATCTGATGACGTAGGCTCTAGTTGAAGCTTTGATGCCTACAGAAGCAAAGCTACATTTACAAAAAGCCAAGTATCAAACATCCCACCAATATAATATAATAATAATAATACTTATTATTATTTATTTTTATTTATTTTATTTGGCTTCTATCCTGCCCTCCAAGCCACAGCAAGCTCAGGGCGGCTCACATCATTACTACAGATAAACAATTTCTCAGGTAAATTTACAATAAATTAAGTCTAAAAACAATACACAAAGTGCTAGCAGTAAGTGTCCCAACAATCATTTTAGCACATGGTCTGGGTCATATAGGGGAGGCACAGGCTATTCAATTGTTTTAATGATGTTATTAAAGTATTGATAATATTTACGGTATTGGGGCCAGGGCCTCAGATAGTTGTGGGTGACTCCTTAATCTAACATCTGCTGGAAAAGCTTGGTTTTACAGGCCCTGCGGAACTGTAAAAGGTCCCGCAGAGCCTTGATGTCTTCTGGGAGCTCATTCCACCAGTATGGAGCTGCCACTGAAAAGGCCTTGACCCTCGTGGCTGCAAGCCTGGCTTCTCTGTGGCCTGGGAGGACCAGGCCATAAAGGGTTTTAAAGGTAAGTATCAGCACCTTGAACCGAATTTGGTACACTATGGGCAGCCAGTGCAGTGCTTTCAGCGCAGGCTGGATGTGTTCCCACATAGGGAGACCCAACAACAGCCTGGCTGCCACATTCTGCACTAGCTGCAGCTTCAGAATTTGAGACAAGGGCAGTCCCATGTAGAGGGCATTACAGTAGTCCAGTCTTGAGGTGACCATTGCATGGATCACTGACGCCAGGTCATTGCGTTTGAGGAAGGGAAATGTGCATGGAAATGGGTAGTACATAGTGACTCTAGCCACTCCCAGTCTTTTCTTAATGGCGGGGGGTGGGGGAGGTGAATTCTCATCCACAGCTGGTAACCCAAGCCACCACTCCAAGATCTGGGATCTTTCTTGAAGCCCATAAAGCTGAACAAAGACCAAAGGCAATGAGTCACAATCTAAGAATCCCTTTGGCTATTGTCCTTCACTTCATGTCTCTTATCCTTAGGCTCAACTTGGGTGATGTATCTACAGCTTTGCATTCTGTGATATTTCTTGCATCGATGGGGCCAGCTTCCCCCCTTTTCTGTTGCCAATGTAGCAAAGGGACTATTAAAAATCCGAAGACATTTTTGCCTAACATTTTAGTTATTTCATATTCTTTCTCTAATTTCTCCATGTTCTCTGTGTAAGGACTGCATCCTTTGTCCTGTACAATACTTTGTCCTTCAGTTAATAGAAGCGTAATAGTAATAATGGTATCTGCTCATATTGGTACTAATAATTGTAACAGGATTGCCAACTCCAGTTTGGGTAATTCTTGGGCATTCAGAGGTGATGCGTAATGAGGTTGGAGTTTGGGCAGGGAGCTCAGCAGGGAATGTGATGTCACATTCAGGTCAAAGGTAGAGATGTGAAGGCCCGGGAAAAAACCGGAAAAAGTCGGGGAAGCCTTTTTGTTTTTTTCTGAAAAATTGGAAAAATTGAAAAAAGAAAAAAAATTGATTATGGAACATTTTATTTTAACATGATGAATAAAATATTTTAAGACAAGGTGTTCAAATATTTTCCAAATCATTTCTAATATATCTATATATCTATATATCTATATATACCTATCTATATCTATCTATATCTATATCTATATATATCTATATCTATCTATCTATCTCATCTATATCTATATCTATATCTATATATATATATCCATATCTATCTATCTATATCT
>NW_015159722.1:866321-883016 GCF_001447785.1 Gekko japonicus | reverse complement strand
CAGCATTGGGGGGGGCGGAAGGACTCAGCAGGTATAATGTCATAGGGTCTACCCTCCAAAGCATCCATTTTCTCCAGGGGAACTGATCTCTGTCATCTGGAGATCATTTGTAGCAGTGGGAGATCTCCAGGTCCCACCTGGAGATTGGCAACCCTAGGGGAAAGTCAGCTGCACAGCAGGGGGTTGAAGAGAATGGTTTGATGGCTGCTGGGCCAAGATTGGCATCAATAGTTCCCCAGGAGCCCCATCGTAAATTAGCACCAAAGCTTTAAGATCTCTCCAGCTGTCACCTGGAGACTGGCAACAGCTTGTCTGGAGTGTGGGCAGTATGGCATTGTATCTGTCTGAGGTCCCCCTCTTCCTCCTCCTCCTCAGACCCCACCCTCAGCAGGCTTCATCCCTAAAATATCCTGGAAGTTTCCAACCTGGAGTTGGCAACCCTATGTCCTTTCCTGGCAACCATCAGCCAACCTTTATCTGCCTGTCTGTCTTTACAACCCCCCCCCCCACAGCCTCTGCCTAGGGAGCAGCTGGACATCATTCTCCTCTCCCCTATGAGGTATGTTATGCAACTGAAAATGCCAACTGCCTTGCGGGGCGAGGGTGAGTTTGAGGTGTGGAATGGAGTGAGGTCCAATCAGCTTCCATATGCAAATGACCTTGGAACGCTGGGCGGGACTGCACAAAGCAATCAGTCAACCCAGCCAGTGTCTTCTGAGTGGCAGTTCTTCTGGCCTAACACTAAGGAGGCCAAATTTAGAATGTTGCGAAATAGAACGTTGCTATTCAATTATTATAAGGGAGAGATGGTATCAGATTGATCTAATTTCTGTGCACTGAGGACAAGCAAGTCCTAGGTTACAAACCGAACCCTCCAATGCAAGAACAAGATGCATTTCTTCCTTTAGGAGGTGCGATTGTCAGAAGAAAATAAAAAAGTTTCAGTTTTGTTTTTGCATGTGGGTGGGTATTCTGTTTGAAATAATTGTTTGGATACACTATATTTTTAATATGCTAGTTGTGATAATTTCATGCCAAGTAAAAATGTCCATAGTCATATTTTGTGTTCCTAAAGTTACAGAATGACTTTCAATCTAGAAAAGACAAAAGAAATGCTAATGTAGCATTTTTTTCAATTTTTCCGAAAATTTCTGTTTCCCCCGAAAAAAAACGGTTTTTTTCCCAAGCTTCAAAATTTCCGGAAATTTTACATCTCTAGTCAAAGGTGAACTCTTTCAACCCCTTCCCTTCTTGTAACATCACTTCATCCTACCAAAATTCAGATTTAAAATTTAAATTTCCCACCTCATAACATGCCCGCCCCACCTTTTCTTCTTGTTCTACATTACTTGTAGGCTTCTGTATTCATGAGTTCTGTATGCCATCATAACCCCTTGAACCCCTTGAACATCTGGCCACTACCCAGTTATGTTCTAATCAACCTAAAAAAGCCTTTCAAAATCTCTTCAGGATTTTCTCAGTGATGAGAAAAACTCTTTCTAATGACTCATAGGAAGACACCAGCCAACAGCAATCCTATCCTCTTGAAATACCCAGCCGGCCTCCGGCCTAGTGTCATAAGCAACAGTTAATCAGTTTTTCCTAGAATTTATGGTATTGTCCCAGACCGATCCCTATTTTTCCATATTGATATTTGATAAGTTTTCTTTGCCATGGCCCAGAACATATTTTCTGCCTGTAACTCTCAGTCTGAATTCTACTCAGTGCTACGACCCGGACTAAATTTTGTTATTTGGTAAAATACTTGCTTGCAGCAGAGATGCAATATCTAGATCTTCGCCAAGTTCTGGATACTTGCCTGGTGGTTGTTGTTCTGATTAGAACTGTATCTCTAGTTGAAGGAGACCTGTCAAAAATATATCATAATTAGGAATGTTTTGTTTAATCTGGAATGTTATTCTGAACCCTTCAAAAAGTGAAGTGAGAATGTATATTCTTAAGAGAAAGATCATGAAACATCATGAGGTAACATCAGAGAAACATCATGTAAAGTTTTTGGAGACATCTTGCTTAACCTGCTTGCTTTCCACTTTAGCCATGCTGTACAAAGCCCTCTTTGTTGCAATAAATTTTTAGAAGACACATGTTGGACTCAACCAGAGAAAAGAGAAACAGCTCTCCTTTTGGTGGGTAAAAGGTTTAAACAGATGCCAGTAATCAATCACAGGTTAATTCAGGTGTCCTTACTCAGGGTTGTTAAGCCTCCACCTATAGGGCATCCTCCATGACAGTATACCATTGAGTCTGCATGATATACCATAGAAGACATGGATGTCCTGGAGCATTCTCCCTCTGTGGCCACTTTAGGACTTCCATTTATTCTAGACTTCATAGTATACCATAGAGTCTGCTCTCAGAAGCTGCTATTTCCTCCAGGGGAACTGATCTCTAATCTACCAAGTTGTGTTGTACCTGGTGAACCTTTATTAACTGGACAGGAGCTTGGCTCACTTTATATGTGCTGTGTAGTTAAATGGCACAATGTTTTTCCCCCCTTCTTCATGCATAGATCAACTGGTAGTAACAACATCTAAAAATCTCCAAGGAGGAGAATAATTTCTCAATATACTTAAGTGAACAAATGGCCTTAACTAAGTATTTCCATCTCAGATTCCTTTATGACTAAACCCACATTTCCGGATCTCTTATGGCTTCATAAAATACTTGCTTAAAATGAAACTTCACTAAAGATCACTAGCTGTTTTCTGGACCTATGTTTTCTCACTTTATCTTGTTGTCTTATTGCAGGATGATCTGGAACCTTGTTTTATCATTGTTTCTCGTGTCCTCTTTGGTTCAAGTGTCAGACACTAGGAAAAACCGTCCACCAGGAGCCATTCCTTCACCTTACAAGGACAGCAGAAGCAACAACTCGGAGCGGCAGCAGCATCTAAACAAAGAGGTGCTGGCCTCAAGCCAGGAGGCCCTAGTAGTCACAGAGAGGAAGTACCTCAAAAGCGACTGGTGCAAAACACAGCCACTGCGGCAGACAGTGAGTGAGGAGGGCTGTATAAGCCGCACTATCATCAACCGATTTTGCTATGGCCAGTGCAACTCGTTCTATATCCCCCGGCATGTGAAAAAAGAGGAGGAATCTTTCCAGTCCTGTGCTTTCTGCAAGCCTCAGAAGGTTACCTCTTTCACTGTGGAGCTAGATTGTCCTGAACTGGACCCCCCTTTCCGACTTAAGAAGATCCAGAAAGTCAAGCAGTGTCGGTGTATGTCTGTGAACCTCAGCAGTGGAGGCAAATAGCAGAAGTGAGGACTGGCAGCTGACACTGCCAGAGTTGTCATGGTCTCACTTTTTAATGGGCAAGTGGGCTGATTATTTTTCTTCTGCCATTGAGTTGTTTCTTGAGCTATATAGCCTTTTGCACCTTTGTCTACTGGAAATAAAGGCTACTGTGGGCTGGTCAAAGGACTCCGTTTATATTACCAAAGCAGCTGGGTTTTTTTTTTTACTATTGGGCCTATGTCATTAAGGGTGAGCCCAGCATCAGATTTGGGAATGACTAATTAGGTGACTGGTGGATGAATCCAACACTTAACATTTCCACTGTGTGGAAAAACTTTTGGCCTGCACTCCTTCACTGCTCTTGGATGAAGAGGTGGCTCAGTGAAGGCTTCAGAATTTCTCCTCAGTTTTGGAACTTCCCACTTCAGATTATTCTGCCCCTGCCTGATGCAGTCTTCCTGGGGCTGTGAGGCTGACATGGCTGCTGCAAGCAGTGGCTAAAGAAAAGTGATGGTTTTCTATTTGTCCTGACTGAAAGAAAAAGGCCTGTGGACTTTATAATACATGAAAATAACCAACCTGCCACTTTCTCATGAAGAGACAGAAGATAGATTTATATACACTTTTCAACTAGATTGCCTCAAACACACATTAACAGCCACCATCCATTTGTAATGCAGCTATAGCACACTATTGTAAAATTTGTTAATACAGACATAACCATGTGTATTTTGTCATGTGCTGAAGTATTTGAAGGGTTAGGATAAAGCTTCTTAACCATTGGACCAGATCCTCTCTTGAAAGTGACAGGATTTTGATGGTGTGTGTTTCTTTTAGCAGATTTCTTCCTCCCACTAATTTAAGTCTTGGTCTCACCCAATTACTATTGTGCTTTCATTCAACCTATGTTGAACTGGTACTTGTTGGAGGAAAACGATATTGTGTTTAACTTATTAAAACACAGTAACACAAAGCAAACAATATTGTATTTTACTGTTGAATATGTGTGTATGTATAAACAATTCCATAAGTCATTCTCTGGTCCTCTTGTAGGCACAACTTTCATTTTCTGAACATTTGTCATGCTTAGGAAAAAGCTTTAGGCCATGCTAGTTCAGAATTGTAATGATTGCTATTTCCAGTTCTTTGGCAAAGTTGTGATGGTGCTGGGAGAACTCATGACTCTTTGTGCATAAACCAGCCAAATTGTTCCTATTTCCACCCCACCCTCAATTGGTGCATCATACTCATTGTTTGGTGGTGACTTGGAATAATAATTGTAAAGGCTGCTCTGTGTAGATGTAATATTTTGTTTGCCAGGAGTCTCCAGGAGTTATGTTTTAAGGAAAATATTGAATAACTGATCAGAGTAGGGAATGCTTAATCAATGTACACTCTACTCATTTGCAGTATTACTGAATGTGTTCTGTTTCTTATATGGGACTAAGATATGAGAAGTAACTCAGTCACCTTGCATCATAATATGCTTTAGTGTGATTCCTACAAAGTGGGTTGTCTTATTGCCATCCATGATTTTTGCTTAGAACTTTGTATTTACAATGTTTTCAGCTGAAGGAATCTAGTTTTCTGTGAAACTTCTCACTGCCAGTTTCCTCAGCACCAAAAGGGTTAAAGAAATAGTTTCCTTGGAGCTCAGGTTTGATGGCAATTCAAAGGTTCAGTGGCACAGTTCGCTATTATGTGAGACAGGCTGCTTTAAGAAGCTTTGGGGGACTGATCTCTGCTAGTGCTCACCAATCGGTTTATGGGGATTGGCACGGGGAGGAGAGATTGGGCACGTATGTTAGCCCTTTATTTTTCTCCCTCAGTGTTACACAATAGCTGAGTTACACTTGGGGAGGCATGAGAGAGAAGGCTGAGAGTTGATTTTTAGAGGCTACCACTGCCATACGTTATTCTGCTGCTTGTGCTGTGACGTCCGAAAGCTGTTTGGCCAAGATGGAAGGATTAAAATGGCTATCCCATTCAGACTTGTGGCTCAGGTCTGTTGCCTCAGAGAAAGAGAGAGAGAGAGAATTAACATCAGTTCCCATTTCAAAGTTTAGCTAAAGATTTGCTCAGCAACTAAGTGAGAGAAAAAACGTGCAAACAAGGGCTTCTTACCAATCCGTAATAAGTGAAATATGCTGCAATAGGGAAAACTCTCTTTGGGGTTATGTTCAAAAGAAAGAGTTGAGTTGACCTTGTAATGGTTCATGCTATTTAATGTTTGTTTTATAAATGAAAACAAAATGGAAGAAATGTTATAACTATAATTATTTTATAGGTGTATTATTAAATTATAGAATAAAATAAAGATACTCTAGGAATATATGAAATTCATGCATATTAAGTTTTGTATCTCTTTTGCTGCCTAATTACTTGGGCATTGCCAAAAGCGTGACCAAGTTTTCATATGTGTTTTGATCCTGAAAGATACAATGTTTGGATCCCATTTTTTTAGATGGGAAATATTCTGTCCATCTTCTACAAGCCTACTTGCTCCCACAGTCTTCCAAGTGCTGGATATACTCTTCAGTGTTTTGGAATTAATGCAAATGAGTCAGAGGATTACACCCTTGTTATAATCTGCCTTGAGTCTCACCAAGAAAGGTGGACTAAAAGCGAACTTCATAACTAAGTACTCTGGATTAATATCTAAAAACAATTAACTCTGGTACAACCATCCTCATGGATTAAGATGACCTCTCCACTTCTCAGCACATGTTAAAAGGTTGCAGAAATTCATCACTTCACCTTGGTACATAATAAAAGGCACCATTTCACATTTCCTTATGAAGCTGGATAACCATGGGCCTATGCAAATCTATCTACTTCTGTTTTCGTTACAAATGTTCATATGTTTTTATTCAGACATCTGGGGATCTCAAAAGACCAACACGTCCTCTGCAGAAGAGCTAAAGAGGATGCTAAACACTCTTAGTAACATGTGGATTTGAGGCATTTTTTATTCCCACCATTCAGCCTATGGCATGTTTAGGCTGTAGTTCTATGCACATGCATCTTGTGAGAAATTTTTGCTGATTTCAGTAGAACTTCCAAGTGAACATGAATAGGATTTGGATGTGTGTTTAATTTTGCCTATAGGGCAACAGTCCAGTAGAGCAATCCAAACCAAACCATGACTGAAAGACCAAATCTTTCATCAATTTTTGGTTGCTGTTGGAGCCAGTCAGTCTACTTCCAACATTCAGATAACAGCTGTCTTGCACAAATGCCACAAGACTAGTTGGGCCTGCCAGTTGCTATTAGCCAAGATAGCTAAGCATCACTCTGTGTGTCAAAGCAAAACATGGAAGGCCTAGGCATTCATACTATCAGCCTCTGAACGCTTCTGTTGTATAAATGCTGCTTTTCACCAAAGGTTGCATAAGCTATTTGTTTAAAATATTTTTCCTGATAACTGAAAAGGTAGCCACAGCTTCCCCATCCTTTTCTTACTGCTACAGGAACAACAGTTACTGGGGCTAAATGCAACAGTGTTGGTCAGTAGTTTACGTAGACTGTGCCGACCATCTGTATAAGAATCTATTCTGTAATTCATACAGGGGTTCTGTGCTTTACAATCATTAGCCTGCCATCTGGTGGTAAACATACCAATTAGTTAACTACTAGATACCACATTATTCAAAGGGTATTCCATACATGTAATTATTTTGGAAAATCAATTCAGCTTGCTATCTGACACCACTTTTTAAAGTGGATGAGGAACCCCCCCTCAATCCCTGCCTACTTTTGCTGGATTAAGGAAGAACCGGTGGTATTGTCTAACGAGTTGGTCCAGGAAGGAGGTCTATGAGACTAATATGCAACCCATCTAGAGGAAAGGTTAACTTTTCTAGTTGCCTGTTCAGTGTGACTTATACCTTATGGCACCCCCAACATACTCAACTGCACCAATGATGTTCCTAGCATCTGAGAACGGCAATTACCTGTTAGCCGTCAACACTCCTTTAATGTACATCAAAAAAAACATTGAACAAACTGTCAAGAAATTAACGGAAATATTTAGTTTAGTGTGCATGTCTCCCTTTGTCAGACCAGGATCGTACACTGCACAATAGCCCATTCCAAGAATGCCTAGGTCTAAATTAAGGAAGATTTAATGTTAGATTTTCACGACTTTCCCCATCACAGTTTCTTGTGGTACACCAGTGCAGTAATAAGAAGAGTTTTTAAGTGTGCCCAGAGAAAGGCAGGACTTTGGATAGGTAACCTAGGTGCTATCTTAAAAGAGCTTTTTGGGAGCAGACCCAGCTATATCTATGAGAACCCTACAATCTAAAAATTGTAAATTTGCATATTCTTGCTTCTCTTTTCCTGTTCCTTCTACACCCATACTTGTTTGTAGTCACCATTTAGACAGCAAGTCTTTCAAAAGGAGCATTTTTTATATTTAAAGCTGTAAAATATCACTGTTCTTGAAGATAATCATCATCATCTTAGTATGACGAGAGCCCAAGAAAAGCACTACATGCAACTCAGATCTTATTATTTATTTTTCATATAAATTAACATTCTAAAAAAAATTGGAATAGAAACACTAAATACAGTATTGCACAGAGCGATCTCATTTAATTTAGTATGGCAATAAACATACTATAGATACTGAAGAGAACAGGAAGGCTACAAAAACGGAAACATGCTACCATGTCTTTAAATGCACTTAAATAAAGGAGAATGCAAAAGTTAAACAGCAAGTCTATAGCTTACATAAATACAAACATGGGTTTTAATCAGTGCTATTAAAATATCTTTTATTTGCTTTTGATAATGTCTTTCATAACAATAAGCAATCTTCTCTTTTCCTTTTCCCAAGAAATAACTTTATTCCCAACACTATAGGACTTTATAATGCAGTTCTGGGAAAAATGCATCAGGGACTCTCAGGAGCTATCCCAAAAACAGCAGCGTTTCAGTCAGATTATATACCAGGAAATAACTTTCCCAACAAATGAAAAATATATCTGTAGTGCTTGGCATTTTAAAAAGTCAATTCCTGAGGTCATAATTTATGCAGCCTTTATGATCCCTGGAACCACATATTAACATCTTGGCAACCAGAAATCATGTTCTGAGCTACACGGAGAATAAATCATTTCAGCAGAACTCAAAACCACCCTAGCACCTTCCATGCTACAGAGCTTTAGGATATCTGCACATTACCCCCCCCCCCATTTTGGCTCTCTGCAAGAAATTTTGGAAAAACAATGTGGTGTGTGGTGGAGGTGCTCTAAACCAGAACTGACTAATCATCAGGTATGTTTTTTGTGATTCCAACTGAAGACACACAAAACAGCTGCAACTGTTAATGTAGAATAGTGTATGAGTACTCAATAAAATGCAAGCTAACCTGGATGAATGAGCAGTCCTCTCTGTCAAATAGGTTACTAAGGTTTATAATATGATCCAAAATGCTAATAAAAGTGGATTCTTTTAAATGATAGTCTTCAAATGCTTGATAAAAAGCATCCATTGGTAGCTTCTTGTTATGCTGTAAAAAAGTAGAGTGGTATATTTCTTTTTAAGGGGATGTAGCATATTGCAGTACCTCAGGTTCTTTAGTACTCTCTGAAGGACTCCTGTGCCTTGCTACACTTCAGTATCTTTCCTTTATTTTGATTCCATTCTTTAATACCTGGCAGAAGATGAGGAACATGTTCCAGCTCATCGACCACAGAGATAGTTGTGCTGAACATCTTGTTTCAGATATATTTCTCCAGTGGGCAGCCAAATGGATTTGGAGAGTGTAGCGCATAGTGCAAAAGGAGTACTTTACCGATTCAAAATACAAACTACAGACATCAATATGGAACAGATATACACAGTTCTTGAGAAGTAGCATTCTTCCCCTTAAGAAAGAAGTCTTGTAGCAACCTTAAAGACTACCAGGTTTATTGAAGCATGGTTTTTTTGTGACCAGTTACATGTAGTGAAATCACAGTCTGCAGGGGGGAGAGAAGAACTGAACACTGCATCAAAAGGCCATGAAATGTGTAACTTTGTGTCCGTTCTGTGAGAAACTCAGAAGTAAGCACAGTGAGCAACCAAAACAGCTGCAATTGGTGGTAATACCATCTCCTTAGACATGATAAACAATTAAAAATGTGTAGAGGCTAAGAATGGTGTTTGGCGCTGTTAAGCCTTAGTTAACACAAATTCACTGATCAATTCTAATTCAGCAGTTTCCCCTCTGGAATCTACTTCTTAAGTTCCTTTGCTGAAGAATGGTGACTTTCAGCCCCTGGTAGATTCTGTATACCTTTGAGTTTTGCATAGAAATGTCACAAGCTTGCTTGCATTTCATGCTACCCCCTTCTCTCTATGCTCTGGCTCCAGGAATCCGTCAGTGGAAGATACTGGCCATCATGGATCTTTCCCATGTTCCTCTCTTCCCAGTAGTCCCTCTAACCCCACTTGACAGAAGACTGAGGAAATAATGATTTTGCTCCCCTTCAGATTCCTCCCCCCAACCTGTATGGGTTTTAGCCCACGTGGGCCCGGTGACCCCAACTATGAACTCTCCCAGGGTTGGATAGGCCTATTGAGAAGAGGGGAAATGCAAGAAAGAGCTGCTATCCTTGTATCTGTGCACCGCTGGATCCAATCCAATACATGGATAGCTGCTGATTGAAAATTCCCACCATGCACCTGGCAAAACAAACCCTACTCCAGAAAAGCTTATCTTTCTATAAGTCTGTAAGTCTTTAAACTGCCACAAGATTCCTTTGTGGTTTTGCTGCCACAGACTAACAATGATACCCACAAGAATTCCCCTCCATCTAAAGGCAGCATTGAAGCACAGTAGCTTTGGAAAGATGTTACTATATGGAAACGTATAGTATATGCAAAGTTTATTACAGATTACAGTATGCTTCAGATTGACAGAGATGCTTCCTCTTGCTGCTTCAATTATTATTAGTATTCTTCCATACATGTTACAAGATAACTGTGGATGAGAATAACAGTGCGGGGTACATAGAAGAGACATGTCTCAACTGCATAACTTCTTTATTGGGCACTCCATACAGTAAATCTGTTTATCAATGAATGCTTGGTGTATATGGTCAGTAAGAACAGAAAACAAATACAAATGAAGACAAGGAAAGAAATGAGCAGCGTGGTTTCTTTTCCCCCCCATCCACAGACATTTTGAGCTTTCTGAACAGGTGGCACAATGACACATGCCTTTCTTCACTCAGATTTTCATACTTATCTTTGCTTTCTGGAAATAAAACAAAAAATCAAATTGAGTGAAAAGGGTTGCTCCAAAATTCTAGACCACATCAGCAAACATTCAAGAACCTCGGGGGATACAAATCAGCAAACCTCCACTGCTCTTTAAACACAGAGCGAGAAACAACTAGGGGCACTTATCGTGTTTAAGGGGCTAGTGCCAGTAATGACTTAATGACTGGATTTTCTGCATCCCAATTATTTATTGTTCCATGGATTCACTCTGCTCTGAGTTCCAGCCCTTCCTAATTTTGGGTTATGTAGGAGAATGTCTAAAATCATTGTGGAATGAGAGCATTAGCTTGCCACTGCTTTTAGTTCTGCCAGTTCCTTCGCAACTTTTCCCTTTCTACATCACCAATGCACATTTATGCATTAACACACACAAACAATAGCAGCAAAATCTCATTGTGGTTACTGGCATGATTGTATCAAGGTTCTTTCTATAATGTGTTTTACCAATGGAAAGGAGCACTCTCAATCTGCAGAAGACCACACAAAAAGAATTTTGATGCAATCATATTCATAAGCACTTCAGGACTGCTTTTTTGCTCTCATTCTTCTGTAATCTTAGATTTCAATCCTATATAAATGGAAATTAAGGAGCAGAGAGCAGAGTGAATCCATGGGTAAAGAATAGGAAGGACATGCGTGAGCTAAATGAACTGAAAGCTTTGGATAACTGAGCAGGTACAGCGTTTTGTGCAATATTCAGAAATAAAAATATGGAAACTTCCTAATTCATCAGTTCTATGTTAGAAACTAGACCATGTATTAGAACCCCCCAATTCTGGAAATGAGTCAGACAAGGAGAACTCTGAACATCTGTAGCGAAGGCCCTCTGTTGAAGAACACAAAACACTGCCAATGTATCATTACATGAATGAATCCCATGAAAAACAATTTCTGAAGCTATTTAATATCTGAAGCACAGTAACATTAGCTAAACCATTGATATTAGGCTATGATCCTGAACACCAATTATGAATAATTCCATTCCACTGGGAAATGTATATGAGAATTGACATCCAGAATTTCCGCCATCGTAAATACCACCTATAGAAGTCTTTGTAATAGTTACCTGATATAACTGAAAGGACATGCATGGGATACTTATATGCATGGAGCATTTTTCACCCTTGGACAATTGTAGAAAATATTACATGTGGGTGTTTTTTTTAAGACAAGCGGGGTTAGTGACCATTCTCTTGACATCAATAGGTTATGGAAAGACGTCAGGCAACTCGGTAATGCTTATTATTGTGACTCTTAGATCCTCGTTATTCTGGAATGATTATCTACCAAACTTGCTGAATTTTTAAATACACCCCTCTGCCAAGATTTTCAGAAAAGTGGCAAGTTCCCACAGTATCAACAGCCACTTCTGCAGCTGCTATGACTCTACAGGCCACTAACCAGCATCCTTCATAATATGAGATGCATCATGGAAAGAGTCCCAGGATTTTATACAATATGCTTAAGATTAAATTCAAATGTCTGTGGAAATGAACAGACAAAATGGGCAGAAAATCAATGGACTGGCAATAGATCAAAGATTATTTTTTGACATTTTTTTAAACCAGACTACAACTGTAATCCATTTAAATCAGAATGTTTGGCTGTCAAATTGACCCGCAAAATGGAATCTGAAAATGCAAAAAAAGGTCATTTGTCTGGCATTTAAAATCATATCCTTCCTATGTTGGCTTGTCACTTAGTTGAATAAAAATAGTAAGCACAATCAGCCTCTGTAAATCAGCCACCGTGGTGGCCCTGACTGGGCAGAAAGGAGAAATATAAATGTCATGAATAAATAAACAGCAAATTACTAAACTGAAATTCCCCTTAACCACATGAGCGATTTATACAGGAAAACTCTACATTTTCGTATGGTATGGTCTAGGCTCTTTTCTAAGCTTTGCCTTCTAAAAAAAAAGCTAATGTGGGACTTACTTGCTAAAAGCAAACATGGGGGGGGGGTTGAACTGAAATTCCTGAGTTCACATAAGTGACTCTTCCTTTATTTCCCTTTCCTTTTACTGTTCCATAAAGCCACTGCTTCTCAAAAAACAAAAAAAAAATGCCATTTCGCACATAAGGTACAGCAAGGGGGAATGATTAAAATCCCCCCTTACTTTTTCATGACTGGAGCCCAATCCACTCCATAGGTTGGTGGGAGTTGGAGCTAGCCCAAGTTTTAAAAGGTAAAACATGCTCTTGGTTGTTTGCTTTGCAAACCCTTCTTCTCCCTTATATTAGGAGCAGGGATGAGTAAATCTCCCTTTCTTTTTTTCTGTATGTTTTCACTGTCTTCAGTTTTGGTACTTCTAAATGTTGTTGCTGGTCATTCTTTTATTTCTTTTACAGCACCTTTATGCCATATTATATGAAAAAAGATGCAAAAATATCACTGAAAAATATAGGGAATATTTGACAAGACTGATGATGTGAAAATAAGTGTGAAATGAAGATATAGTAAAGGAACCAAACAGCTGTATAAATCTGGTCTCCTCCGTAGATTGGCAGATCCATGAGTGTGCCACTGAAATGACTATAATCTACCATATTGGACTGCTGTATGCATTCACCACTACAGTTATTATCAGCAGCAGCCTCCAGGTCCTAAAGAACAATTTGATTCTAGAAGAAGAGAAGAAGAGATTGGATTTATACCCCGCCTTTCACTACCCAAAGGTGTCTCAGAGCGGCTTAGAAACTCCTTTCCCTTCCCCTCCCCACAACAGACACCCTGTGAGGTAGGTGGGGCTGAGAGAACTCTTGACAGAAACTGCTCTTTTTCAAGAACAGCTGTGCCAGAGTTATGGCTTGCCCAAGGTCATCCAGCCAGGTGCAAGTGGAGGAGTGGGGAATCAAACCCGGTTCTCCCGGATTAGAGTCCGCGCACTTAACCACTACACCAAACTGGCTCTCTCTATATATAGTGAATATATATATAGTGAATTTCTATATAGTGAAATAGTAATCCAAATAGTATTGATCACTAGATCACTCTGTAGTTTCAGCCTCACTAGGAGAGAGTGAAGTCTTCTGATCACATGATGACAGGGTCATTCCAAACTATCCCTCAAGCATAGCAGGAGAAAAATCATGAGCAAACTATACTTACAATTCCAGAATCGTGCTTTTGTTTTATATTGTAAATTGATTTCCCCTTTTTCTGTCTGCATACTTCTTCAGCCTCTTTAAGCCTGCAACACATTTAATTAATTCATCACATCAAAACTACGTGCAAAGACAGAAAACAACAAGTAAATAATGTAAGAGCACCTAAACCAGAGGGTATCACTCTTCTGTTGGGGAAATGGGGGAGTCTTATTGATTCCTTCTTCCCATCGCAGATCCCCCCCCCCTTTGCTCTCATACTGGCTCATGAGGGTTCCCTGTCCCCCAAGAGCAGAATAGTAGGCTGGTGGTGATGGAAATTCCTGTTGCGCAAACTTCACTCCTCTTGCAGTATTTTGGATCCATCTCAGTATTGTGAAGAATGCACAGGAGGTATGTAGTAATTATAAGACACAGGTGCTGTAATAGCTGCTGTATGCAAACATCTTGCAAAGATCTTGAAAGTGCTAAATATGTCCCTGGTTAAGAATTACACAGGAAAAAAGGTACAAAGATTTCCACCACCCCCTGCATCTCTGTCTCTTCATAGTTCATTTAGAGACCAAAGCTCCTTCCTTTGGAATTTTACTGCTTACTCACTAAACATACCATTTGACTTGTTATTTCCATTGCATCCTTTCTCATCTCTAATGACTGAAACTGTGTTTGAAAGTCCAAAAGTAAAAAAACCAACCCAGATTATAATTCACAGACCTGAGTATATCATTATTTCTAATCATGGAGAACAAAAACCTATCATAATTTGATTTTCACACTGAAACATGTCATATTTTTAATATTAAATCAGTACTAATAATATATGAAAAACTGATATCTAAATACCATGGCATCTTTGCCAACAATAACATACAAATAACATCACATAGACTTACACATCAAATCTCATGTAATGTGAAACAGGATGAAGTTAAAATGCAATGGGATGGGATTACTGAAAAGTGAACTGAGTATCTAGGTCTGTATAGCCTGATCAGTTACTAGCTATTAAATTTAAATACAATTATTTTAGCTACTGAGTCAGGTGCCACCAAATTAATATCACGAATGAATTGGCTTCCCATAAATCATTAACCAGATGGCCTTCAGTTTAGAAAACAGTATTAGACACCTTTTAGAAATAGTGTGAACTTTAGAAGCCCATTCTTATATTTATTTATTTATTTATTTATTTATTATTTCTATTTCTATCCCGCCCTCCCCGTAGGCTCAGGGCGGCTTACAAGTCATATTACCAAATCATAACATAACATAAAACAATACATACATTAAGATATTTAAAACCAGTTATAATCATAGAAAAATATATTCATTGTATCATTGAGACAGAGAGAAAAAAGAACCTGCTTGGTAATGAAGTGCTGCATCAGTCATGTGTAACAGATTAGAGGGCCCTCAAAGATTTGATATTTCAGTTGTATGTAATTGATATAATCTACATATTCTCAGGAACAGGTGTTACTGCATGATGGGTAGGCTAACTTTGTTGCATCACTGCAAACAATGGACTAGGTGTCAAGTTATTTTCTGCTAGTGGAAAAGACAGGGCAGTTTTAGTTTATTCCCCCTCCTGTGTAGGTCCCCAAATTACATCCCCAAGGTTCCCGTAATTGCCTCAGGAGTCAATATCTGGAGGAACCCAGTGGGCTGTAACGAGGAGGAGGAGACAGGACAGATCCATTCTTCAAGCAGGGCAGATCCATCCCTCAAGTTCATGATGCTCTGGAATCAAACCAGTGTTATCTTCAAATGTTTATTCTTGAATATAGATATTTTGTAGTGCTTTGAAAAATGTAGGGCTGACCTGGCATGTATCAGTGAGACTTGGCTGGGGGATGGGTTAACCTTTCCCAAATGTGTCCCCCTGGGTACTGGGCTTAGCTCAAGTAATAACTGGTACCACACATTGTGCAGGTCATGATCTTATATTTTGTTCTGGCAAGAGGTAGGCCATCTGAAGATGGAGGAATTGATAACAGTTCTTTTGTTATGCACAGATCATTATTAGTTCAGGTTTAGACTGGGAAACCAAGCCTTTGTAGAGGAGGAGGAGGAGATTGGATTTATACCCCACCCTTCACTCGGAGTCTCAGTGCGGTTTACAAACTCCTTTCCCTTCCCCTCCCCACAACAGACACTTTGTGAGGTAGTCTAAGAGTGGCTTACAAACTCCTTTCCCTTCCCCTCTCCACAATAGACACCCTGGGAGGCAGGTGGGGCTGAGAGAGCGCTGACAGAAACTGCTGTTTTCAAGAACACCTCTGACAGAACTATGGCTTGCCCAAGGTCATCCAGCGAGTGGAGGAGTGGGGAATCAAAACTGGTTCTCCAGGTTAGAGTCCGTGCACTTAACCACTACACCAAACCACTACTAGAGGCAGAGAAATATATTAGAATTATATGCTACCAAAGCCAGATGTATCTGAATGTTCTCCTGATGGCTCTAGAGCAGGTATGTCCAACAGGTAGATCGCGATCTACCAGTAGATCACGGAGGGGTCAGAGGTAGATCACCAGCCCCAATTGGTCTCCAGGTTTGCTGGACAGGTGTTTGGGGTTTTTTTATTTCCAAAATTGAGAAGATGCAGTGAAGCTGTACACTCCTGTTTCGGCTCAACTTATTTGTGTGAATCTGCGTTTTCCCATCTGAAAATGACAAAGAGTACACAGTGTTCCAACATGACAGATGAACGTCTCCAGGATTCCCTGAGACTGGCCCTCACGCAATATTCACCCAACTTCAAAAAGCTGGTGGATGACATGCAGGCTCAGACGTCTCAGTAATGAGCAAGAGCGAAGTTTTAAAGATTGCGCAAGATCAGCCTGGATCAATACTTGACCTACATTTAACACAAATAACTCTGAATAAAAGTTAAAGATATTGAGACAGTTAAAGAAAGTTATAACTCAATAAAAAATAAAAAATGTTCACAGTTCTTTCTGGATCTTCGTCTCTCTGTGTTGTTTTTGCTTATTTTGCTTACCAGTAAATGACAGAAGGTGCATTATAAATGGGGGGGGGGGGGGGAACACAAATTTGG
>NW_015159722.1:846506-865546 GCF_001447785.1 Gekko japonicus | reverse complement strand
CGGGGGGGGGGGGGGCTGGCAAACTGGGTACAAGAAGCAGTTGATGTCATCACATTTTTAAATTTACCTCTGCAAATGAGAGGTTTAGAAAATCAAAGCAAGAAATCACAGGACTCTAAAAAGAGCCTGCAGGGCACTGTATGCCATCCTGCCCGTCTCTGGATCAAGATAATGCCTCCACACTATCCCTATTACCTTTCCTGCCTTAACAGGATTAAAGTGCTCATGACATTAAAGACCCCTTTGAATTGGCTGCCTTGCCATCCTTCACACACAATTGTTTTGACTTTCAAACTCATCTCTCTGGATACATAAGCAATTTGTTAACAGTTGCAGGAAGAGAACAGAGCATTTCAGGAGACAGCATGGCTGGATACTAACACTCCTGGAAGCTGTCTGACAAGTTCGGATGGAAAAATCTACAGCTCAGTCCAACACATACACAAACAAAATGCCAGGAATGCAGTTAAGAGAAGCATTTCCCCTAGCTCCTCTAAACAATTCAGAAATTGGTAAAATGGGCCATTTTATTCCAATATGTTGTACAAATGAAACAGTAAAAGGGTAGAGCACCATAAATAGCAGATTCATGAAAGCATCTTTCCCAAAACTGTGTAGTATGACTGTCTACATAACAGACAGTGGCTGGATTCAGCTGCATTACAATACATTGTAGTATATAAACTGCAGCTTGATTAAGCTCCAGTTGCTTTTGATGTCCAATGCAGACAGGAGGGTTGCCAAGTCTGGGTTGGGAAATTCCTGGAGATTTGAGGGTGGAGCCTGGGGAGGGTGGAGTTTGGGAAGGGGAGGGACCTCAATGGGGTATAATGTCATAGATCCCTCCCTCCAAAGCAGTCGTTTTCTCCAGGGGAAATGATCTCTGTAGTCTGGAGATCTCCATGGCCCACAATTCAACAATCCGGATAGTCCAACAAAACAGGGCTTGTTGGTTGGCACCACACTAGGATTCCAAGCTATGGTTTGTGGCTGGTTTGTTAATTACAGGTAGTTCTGATGATAGGATTGTGACATGTGAATTTACAAATTACAGTTTACTGAACTGCATTATTCTTTGCAGCCACCTGGCCATGGAATATAAACCAATATAGGAGGGAAATGACACAAAGCAGCTGACAAGCTGCTCTCCGTTCTGCACCAAACCGGATTTACTACTTGTCACTGGCAGACTAAGTTCATTACACAAAGCATGTTTTTCAAACTATGGTTTATCATTGTACCTGAAGACAGCCACCACGAATAAGCAACTTCTTCAGTGTCAATGATTCAGTGGCAAGAATGCAAAGGAACTAGATAAGCTTATGCTACTACTTTAGTAGTCCTAACTAAAGGGGTTTTTTTTGTGTGTGTGTGCTTTGTTTCCCTGTTCTTATTGCTTGTTTTAAAGTTGGTTTAAATATTAGACTTAATTTTTATTTGTATGAGGATATGTTAGGAAGCCTTCAGGAAGTGAAAATACATGCATAAAGGACCACCTTTTGAATTTCCACATTCCCCTCTTTGACCATTGGGAATGTGGAAGAAGCGTGCACTGAAGACTCATAACATCTCCCTGCTATGGCAGCCATAAAAAAAGCATAAGAGCCCTGCTGGATCAGATCAGTGGTCTACATAGTCCAGAATAAAGTTTTACACAGTGGCCAACCAGTTTCCCTAGAGGGCCAACAAACAGGTTATAGAGCCAAAGGCCTTTCCCCGATCCTGCCTCCCAGTACTGGCATTCAGAGATTTGCTGGAGGTTCCCTTAACTTACCGCAGCTATTAGCCACTGATAGATTCATTGAGGACAGTTCTATCTAACCCCCTTTTATAGCCTTCTATGCCTGTGGCCATCAATACGTTCACTGTTAGTGAATTCCACAATTTATTTGTTGAGTAAAGAAACATTTTCTTTTGTCTTCCTGTCTCTATTACCCATCAACTTCTTTGGGTGCCCTCATGTTCTAGCATTATGGGGAAAAGAGAAAAAGCTCTCCCTACCTCAGGATTACCACATGTAGTGAAGGACAGAAGGGGGAAGAGGAAGCACCAGGGAGGAATGAGTAAGAGGAGCCTTACATGCCCTGGACACGATATGCAAGTTCCATAATCATTTGGAACATGCAGATCTTAATAAAGGAGTGCTGTGGACATTTCCCATTTGCAGACTAGCTGCAAATTCAAACAGAAGCCCCCAAATCACTCAAATAATCTTTTCGCCTCTTCCCAAAGCTACTTCTAAAACTCAGTCCAGTATCCGTTTAGGTGAACACTATGCCATATTTTAAAATCTTCTCAATGAAGAACATCAAGAGGAAAACTGAAATGTAAGATACATTACTTAACTCACATCTTGAAATTAAAACAGCATAGCTATTGAATAAAGGCCACACATTATATCACTTACAAATTTGCCAAGGTTTCTCATTTGGTTCTCAGGCATCCCTCAACTCCTATTCAAGAATACAATGTGGTCAGATAGCAGAGAGTTAATCTAAACAAAGGGAACCTTTACTTGTTTCCATCATAATTAAGTTGTTTTTCCCCCAGCACTTTTACCTCCCTATCCCTCTTATTTATTGTCAGGCAAATGTATACAAAATGTTCACCCTGATTAAGCCTGAAACCAGTTTGCAAGATGAATAAGGTAGATACAAGGAAAAGAAACCAGACATCCCTGCAGCATCATTTTATCTACCTTCTATAGCAAACACCAGGCTGATTGCGGGCTTATCATGAGAGAATTTCTCCCATCATTCAACCCAGTGAGAAAGGAAGCCACTTCCCTGCTACTAAGCATTAATAATTTTGTCTAAATAAGTATCTGTGCTAGACGGATTCATTTCCTACTGGCTCCAACTAGGCTTGTTGCAGATACCCTTATACTTTGCCAGAGTCTACTAGGACATGACTAATTTAAACAGACTGACAAGGCTGGAATGTTCATGTGGTTGAAAGTTAAAGTAGTGAGGATACATTTTCCAACAATAAGCTATAAGTAGCCAGCATTATCATTTTAATGTAAAAATACTCCTAGAATCATATTTATCTGTCTATGACTTTAACACTTTCTGGTAAAACTGAATGCAACAACTATAATTTTAAAAGGCAGTGTGGTTTCTACTTGCTTTTTTAAAGATGGTGTACTGAAAGAGATGCACTGGTTACCCATCTGCTTCCAGGCCCAATTTGAAGTGCTGATTCTTTAAGGCCCTGAATGGCTTGGGACTGGGGTACCTGACACACGGTCTTCTCCTATACTATCCAGCCCAGCAGTTACAATCTTCCTGTCAGGCCCCTGTCTCCTATACTATCCAGCCCAGCAGTTACAATCTTCCTGCGCCCCTGTCTTCAGAGGTGAGGTGGGTGGCAACTGAGAAGGTATTTTCTGGTGGCATTTCACCTTTGGAACACCCTCCCCTCTGAAGATAGTTTCAGAGGGTAGCTGTGTCAGTCTGCAATAGAAGAGCTAGATTCATGTACACTGGCACCTTAGAGACCAACAAGATGTTCAAGCTTTAAACTTTTCAGAGTCATGCTCCCTTTGTCAGATACCACCTAATGCCTGACAAGGCCAAGCACCGAAGAACAGATGCTTTCAAATTATGGTGCTGGAGAAGACTCTTGAGAGTCCCCTGGACTGCAAGGAGATCAAATCAGTCAGTCCTAAAAGAGATCAACCCTGACTAGGGTTGCCAAGTGTATCTTCGCTGGGAGCAGGGGCTCCCGGCCAGCGCACGTCACCCAGAAGTGACGGGAGGACGCCAGGCATGCTGGGGGCGGGGCCACGGCCATACAAGGGAAAACCATATAGTTTTCCCTTGTATGGCTGTGGCCCCGCCCCCAGCGTGCTCGGCGTGCCCACGTCACTTCCGGGTGACGCGCACGTCGGGGTGGAGTTCCCCTGGGGCCTGATCCGGTGCCGCCGGGGAACAGGCCTCTGGGGCAGGGGTTTCCCCGCCCCCCGGGGGGACTTGGGATCCCTAACCCTGACTGTTCCTTGGAAGGCCAGATACTGAAGCTGAAGCTCAAATATTTTGGCCACCAAACAAGAAGGGAGCATTCATTGGAGAAGACACTGATGCTGGGAAAGATTGAAGGTCAAAGAAGAAGGGGACAGCAAAGGATGAGATAGTTAGGCAGTGTTATCGATGCAACGAACATGAAATAAAGCAAACTCTGGAGGATGGCAGAAGACAGGAGGGCCTGGCATGATGTGGTCCATGGGGTCGCGAAGAGTCGGACTCGACTGTGCACCCGCCCGAGGCTCACCTGGTGCTTGCTTGACTGCCTTTTAGGCACCAGGCAAACACACATCTTTTCACCCAAGCTTTTAATTAGGGGTTTTATCCTGCCCGCTTTTTAATGGTCTGCGTCTGGTCTGAGATCTGTTGTATGGATAGATTTGTGCTGTTTCTGTGCAATGGCTTGTTTGTGTGTTTTTTAAATTTTGTTTTTTTATGTTTTCAGTGTATTGTATGTCACGTCTTTTATCTATGCCATAAGCTGCCTTGAGCTCCCTAAGGAAGAAAGGTGGCTAATAAATGTTTGAAATAAATAAATAAATAAAACATTTTAATGGCTTGACATTTTATATTTTAACATTATTTAATAGTAAGCCACCTCAAGCAGAACTCTGAAGAGGTGGCATAGAAATATCCTGAAGAAATAATAAACATTCTTGAATAAACCTGATTAGCCCAATCTCATTAGCTTGGAAGCTAAGCAGAGTCAGCAACAATTAGTACTCGGATGGGAGACCACCAAGGAAGGCTGGGGTTTTGCTAAGCAGAGGAAGGCAACAGCAAGCCATCTTTGCTCATGGTGAAAGCCCCTGAGGGATCACCATACGTTGACTGTGACTTTATTATTCTTGTTGTCGTAATAACTGACTTTTTAGGGATTGATGGTATCAGGGAGCCTCATTTTTAGATGGAGATTGATGGTCCAACTTTTGAACTTGGCACCTCAGTCTGTTTTACTTGCATAAGCTGCTTTCCTAACCCAAACTGCCATTCAGCAAAAGGTCAATTGTAGTAACATCAAGGGCTGCCTTTCAAACCCTCCATGCAGTCATTCTTCACTTATTTATTTTGCAACAGGCAATGCTAATTCTCCTTCAGTGAGGATTTCCAGTAAAGGTTCTGATGGCAAACCACAAGAAGTTTATTATATGGTCAACAGACCTTTAAAATACAAGCATTAAAACAGAACATAGAAATTATTAAAATTTGATTAATGCAGTTATTTCACCATTCAGGACCTTATTTCAATGGCTGCACTGAAAAAACTGCCACTGTTTCAGAAATATGTACATTCTTCCTAGCAAGAAGAAGGCTAACTAGCTGTTCTGCTAAACAATCTGGTAGCATAGACAAAAATGGAGTAATTATATCCTCTTAACTCCCTTATTATAATTGCAAGATGGCAGCTCATGGTGGGACACAGTATCAACTCTGCACTGTAAGGATACAATCTACTGACTGAGGGTGTGTACACATAGCAACTCTCAATATTTGCTGTTGGCAAAACTTTACAATGGGCTAAAGCAGGGGTGGCCAAACTTGCTTAACGTAAGAGCCACATAGAATAAACCTCAGATGTTTGAGAGCCGCAAGACATGAACGAATATTACACACGTTTTTATTGAAAATATGCAAATTTGCTTTGGATTAACATTAAATGAGACTGCCAACAATAAAAAGGGTAAAAATAGATATTGATAATGATATTTATTTGTCCAATGGTGTTTGTAGGCTGGAGAAGAACTTTGAGAATGCATTTAAAGTTAAAGTTGCTTTCTTTCTCTGCTCCCCCCTGCCTCAAGCCTACCCAGGAAGGGGAAGACTGGCTGAGGAAGAGAAGACCGATTAGGGCGGCATGCCTCCCCTTCACTTCCCCAGCCACCCTGCCAGGAGCACTCAATATGTGTAAAAGAGCCACATGTGGCTCCTAAGCCACAGTTTGGGCACCCCTGGGCTAAAGTAAAAGATTTCCTATATTTTGGGATACCTAAGGTATCTAAATAACTTGCCCCTTTCTTGGGCACTAGAAAATTTAGGTCCAAGTTTTAAGGTTGAGTAAGATCTATATGCCGAAGCATAAACGTTACAATCACAAAAGCTTTGCTTGCCTAATGCCTGTGCTTTTTCCAGACTATAACACAGTAAAAGCAGGTGAGCAAATCCCGAACCATTAATTTCTTAGGTTACTGGGGAAGCTGCCTTGGCATCCTATTGGCCCATCCCACCGGCTCCTCCATTCTTACACCCTCACTTTTGATGCATTGTACCTTGGAAGTTGTAGTTCTCAGCTGGCCTTACTGCAACCATAGCAAAGGGAATTAGAACTACAACTCTCAAGTTGGGAGTACGTAGAGGCTGTGAGGCATTAGCAGGGAGTCAGTTGAAATGTTAATCAAACTGTTAAATGGAGGTTGAGGGGAAAGGGAAGACCTGGACATCTCCCTGAATTACATCTGCCCATGAAGAAAATGGTTGCTTTGGACGGTGAGCTCTATGGCAGTATACCTCATTGAAGTCCTTCAACAAACGTGGCCCTCTCCTAAGTATTGCCAACCTCGAGGCAGCATCTGGAGATCTCCAGCTATTCCAACTGATCTCCAGATAACCAAGATCAGTTCTCCTAGAGATAATAGCTGCTTTGACCAGTGGACTCAATGGCATTATACCCTGCTGAGGTCCCTCCCCACCCCAAACTCTTCTCTCCCCAAGCTCTACCCCTCAAATCTACAGGTATTTCCCAACCCAGAGTTGGCAACCCCGTAACTGTCTATGGACCCGCTTTCCAGACCCTTGGAACCCAGTAAACATGGCATAGGAGGAGGTGCTTTTCTACCTTAGCTGCCACTGCATAACCCCATATCAGCATAAATCAGAGGTGGAGGGAACCATACCTGTTACCATGTGGCTCCCCTCCCATACAACCCACTTGGGGCACCTGGAGCCTCTTTCTAGAACTCGCTGTATTTCTTCCCACAATGGGCCTTACTCCTAGTTTACACATAATGTATTTTTCAGTTTTAGAGAGGCTAGAGGCTTGATCTCGATAGCAACTAGCCAGAAGTTTATGGCAGTGATCCTAGTTGTTAATGATCATATTCCCTTTACTGCTTATTGCACACCTTTGTTACACACTTAGGCAGTTCTAGAATACCTGTAAGAAACTGAGACTGCATCCTGTCTATATTTGGATTGTGTCCTACAAACCCCATACAGTAGCCTACCCCATACACTATTTGTGGCACCACTTTTGCTTTGTAACATATAAACCACATCTGAGACAAAACTTCCACATTCAACACAATAAAATCTGGCAATTGCTCAAGCAAAGTGTCCAGCATTCTCCTGTGCTTGCCGGAGATGTGCCGACCATTTGCCTGGAGAATGAAACACTATACCCAAATACTTGCAGAGCTACACTGGCTCCAGTATGTGTCCGTCCATGAACCATCTAAACTGAATTCTGTTGTTTGAAAATACCAAAGCTTTGGTTTTGTCACAATTAATTTCCAAGGATGCAACGCTTTGCAAATTCTTTAAGACAGAGGTCCCCAAGCTTTTTGAGCCTGCAGGCACCTTCGGAATTCTGACAGTGTGGTGGACATAGCCACACAATAGCTGCTCAGGAAGCCACACAAAATGGCTACCACAACTTACTTTCAGTGACACAGTAGAGATCCTTGCACTGTGGTGGCAGCTGCTGCCAAAGCAACTGCCAAAGTCTGCACAGCCAATCAGAAGCCTTGCTGGTCAAAAGCTCCACCTGGCTCCACCCACTTTCTAAAAACACTTGAAATGCAGCACAAAATGAGTTGGTGGGCACCATGGTATAAGAGCACACGAGAGGCCCAATATGGTTTGGGAGATAATGGCTGCATCACCTGATGTCACAAAGCATTGTAGCTTGGCCCTCAAATCACATAGTATAAGCTTAAGCTGAACAATAACACTTTTTCAACTATGCTAAAAGCATGAACTTCTTATATAGAAGTGGGTAAAACTGTGCACTATATACAGGATTATCCCACTGTATATAGGGTTATCCCACTGACTGCTGCCATTGCAGAGGGAGAATGTAAGGATTTTTTTAAATTAAACACACACACACACACACCAAAATGCTGGTTATCTGCTGTGCTGGTATGTCATGATCCCTAAAGCTACCCATTATCACTTTTGGGTTGTACCTGCAAGTGACAAATGTCTCCACACACACACCCCAACCCCTATACCTACAGATATTGGTCCCCACATAGAGCAAATCAGATAGTTGCCCCTACCTCTCACTGAGACAGTTTAGGGGAAAGGGAGATTTGATAGGAGAGAAAAGATTGCATAAGAGTCTGTGTGTTGCACATAAGAGAGACAGATAAGCAGCATAGTCTAAATGGGGCCTCAAAGACCTTCTATCATGGGCCTGATTAAAAAGGGAAATTAAAGAACAACAGAGCTTAAGAAATGGGCAAAAGGAAAGATGGTGCTTCAAAGGGGGCTTGTGAGTTGGTGTATGTAAGGGGGCAGAAACAGCTGAGACACCAGCAGGTTTGGCTAAGCCTGGGAGAGATGTAGCGCTAAGCCATAAGATGATGTTTCTATCAGCTGACTTACAGTAGCATTCTAAGAACCCTTTCTTGGGAGGAAGCCCAATTGAATGGACACGAGAAGGATTCTGAGTAGATCTGCTTAGGATTGCACTGTCAAGAACTCTGACCAACCAGCTCTTATTACAATGAGGGTAGAAATGTTCCACCCTTATAACCTTCCAGCCCCAAACAAACAAATAATATTTCCCATGTCTCCAGGTGTCTCATTCTCAAGTCAAATTGACTGTTTCCTATTTTGAAAGAGAACAAAAGGTCCTTTAAATTGACATGCCTTGTGCTGTAAGATTTAATGCCCTTCTTTGGAAGGAGCAGTGACAGCTTCCCCCTATGCTCCTTCCTATGCAATACATAGCTACACAATGCCAGACTTTAAATCGTTCAACAGCAAGCTTTAAATCATCCTGCCGAGTAATCTGTAGGGAGACATACCAGTCTTTCTTCAGAGAGAGATCAATGAGCTGTGGAGACATGTTGGCCAGGAATCTCTCCTTTCATCTAGATGTACAACATGACACACCAGGTGCCAGCTTAACTGCTGTTCTTGCAGGAATGGGCAACTTTTATAGTCAAGCAACTCCAAGATGCATCTTGGGATTTGAGAGGGTGGAAGTAGCTGTTAGTTTAAAATAATCAAATCAGGTTGGAGAGACTCTCCGTCAATAATTCAGATAATTTTACTTCAGCTGATGTATGTGATAAATCCTGTAAAGTGACGTTTTAGCATTTGCACTCAATATAAACTTTTGAAAAAGTAGGGGTTTGTGGAAACAAGCCACATTTATTTGAACAGGCCTAGGGATGAATCTTATTTTACCTTTTCAGCTGTGTAGAAATCTTGCCTAGGTACATTCTTACATAAACAGCTGGAGTCCCTGCTATGATGCAAAGGCTAGTTTGCGCCTTCACCCAGTGAAGAGGAACTTTGTGTGTGTGCATGTGTGTAGATATGCAAAGTGCCATCAAGTCACAACCCACTTATTGCAACCCCATAGGGCCTTCAGGGCAAGAGACTAACTGAGGTGCTTTGCCATTGTCTTCCTCTGAATAGTGACCCTGGAGCTCCTTGCTGGTCTCCCATCCAAATACTACTCAGGGCCAACACTGCTTAGCTTCTGAGATCTGATGAGATCGAGCTAACCTGGGCCATCCAGGTCAGGGTGAAGAAAAAGTTTAGTCAACAAGAAATCAAGTTTCAAGCAAGATTTTTTTTAAAAAAAACAACAACACATGACCCTGTCCTCACTTCATGTGGTGCAAAACTTTCTTTTTTTCCTTCCAAAAACAATTTATTAGGATATATTATTAAGTCAAATACAAATTATATTAATAGTTGTTATACATCCTTTCTTCTATTTTTCTCCCCCCCCCCTTGGCTTCCCACAGTGCTCCAACCTCCAGCCCATTTCTTAAGTTTTCTTCTATTTTCCCTTATCTTTTAATCATAATCTACCGGTAACATTTCTTTCACCTATTGTTTTCTTATAATTAACTTTCTTCTAATAACACACACTTTTCAATAACTGTCAAAGCAAATTAAATTGTCTTTTACATCCCACGGTGCAAAACTTTCTCAAATAAGGCAGAATGGGAACGGAGGTGGCCTTTCTACTGTCTGAGATGAACATAAAACAAGTATGCCAAGAGGACCAACTGAACCTTCAAAGCATCTTCATTCTCCCTCACCTCCCTATTAGCTTCTCAGAGATCTCTCAGGGACAATCTGAAGTATTATCTATCAGTCTGAGCAGCAACTAGCGGAGTAGACTAAGACAACTTTTCTTTTCTTTTCTTTCTTTCTTTCTTTACAGTTAACTCTACTGGCAGGAGTTCCAGCTCCTGCCAACCTAGCAGTTCGAAAGCAAGAAATTGCAAGTAGATAAATAGGTACCACTTCGGTGGGAAGGTAACAGCGTTCCGTGTGCCTTGGTGTTTAGTCATGCCAGCCACATGACCACGGAAACGTCTTCGGACAGCGCTGGCTCTTCGGCTTTGAAACGGAGATGAGCACCGCAACCCTAGAGTCGAATCAAGGGAATCTTTACCTTTTTACCTACTGGCACATGGAACAGTTTAATTTTCCCATAGAAATTCTTGCTCTGGAAGATGTTTTAAGATGCATTTTAACTTCCAGCAGCATTAATCCATACAGGTGTGTGTGGAGGGAGACATTTCCCTTAGGAGAGCCCCCTGGAAGCTGTGGTCTGTAGTCATGGTGATAGAAAACAGAGGGGGCTAACCTTTGCCAGTAAGTTTCCTGAAAAGCAATGCTTAGGTTTCTTAGCTGTTTGGCTTTTTATTCCAAACTTGAGCCTGCTTACACTGACACATATTTACCTGGCAGTGGTACCAAGCAGATAAGGAAAGGGTAGTAAGGGCAGCTGCCCCACTTGCAAAAACAACATTAGAGATGTGAAAGGCTTCCCTGTTTCTCCCATTAAAAAGAAAGATGGAAGGGGCTATACTAACACATCTTTGCCCTGTCTCCCTTCATGGGAAGCAAAGAGAAGCAGTTGATTTCAGGAAAAGAATCTTCCATCCTTTTCACTTCACACCTTGCCTAAGACAAAAGAGAAATGGGAGGGGATGATAGGGCTAGAAAACCTTGGAATGAGCAATTAAGATTCCTGCCATCAGGCTGGAAGGCGAAGTTGCTCCAATTTAGGCAAAGACCTTCTAAGTGAAGAATAATAATGGCCAGTAAAAGAACAGAGTGCAGTCACACTCCATAGCTGTCAATGCTGAGCTAAGTAAATCCTTGGATATCCTCATATATTATGAATGAGTGGAATGTAACCCATTGTTCAGAAAACAATATCTGGTTACTCAAAGATTCAGCACATACCACATTGGCTTGTTGTTTTTCTTAAGTCTGTATTCAAAATAAAATTCTGGAATAAAAAGAAGGGTCAAAGGTGTCAGAGCAAGTTAAAATATAGACTTAGCAGGTGCAACATTTAGACATGCTGATGTCAGGGGGAAGATGTAGGCAGCTGTTAAAAACTTGCTTGAGATGCTCCTTGAACATGGGGAGATGTTGAAGAACAAAGTTTGAGCCCAGTGGCACCTTTAAGATCAACAAAGTTTAATTCTGGGTATAAGCTTTCATGTGCATGCACACGACATCAGATACATTGAAACAGAATTTCGTCAAGCCTTACATATAGGGAGAGAGAGGGTGTGGGGGGGTTAGTTACAAGGAAGGGCTAGTTAGAGTCAAGATGCATAAGTGAGGCAAGAAGTATAGGTGAGATTGGATTAAAGCAGTTAAGATCTGTGAATGGCAGCAAATTAGTGTACAAATCTAAGACTTAACAAACAGACAAACAGACGTAAAAGCTAAGTTTCGGTCCAGTTGCACCTCCACGACCAACAAAGTCCATTTCTGGGTATAAGTGAGAACTGAGATACTTCCTCAGATACAGTGCAACAGATTTCTTCAAGCATTACATATAGGTGAGGGGGTTAGTTTCCAGGAAAGGCTAATTAGAGTCAAGGTGCAAGGGAGATGTTGTCACAGCATTGTTGCAACAAAGCAAAATTTATCAGCTTCTCAAAGACATGATTCTAGTGGAAAACTAATGTCATTAATTCTTTGCTTTGCACTACCAGGGCAAACCAAAAGGAACTGAGATAACACTAATTCATAAGGAAATATTAACATAATGATATATAGATGAGCTTATTAGAATTTCCTTGTTGGATCAAATCCCTGTGATACCTGAACTGCCTAGACTTCAGCCACTCTCAGTAGTTGCTCACCCAATGTCTCACTGATGCCCAACCATTGGTGAAATGAGGTGCTTTCTGGAAAGCCAACATTCTCTTAATGGTCTTGGAAAATCCTAATTTTTGTGGCTGGGGATAGAGGGTGAAATGAGGTGCTTTCTGGAAAGCCAACATTCTCTTAATGGTCTTGGAAAATCCTAATTTTTGTGGCTGGTAATGGAAAACTGCTTTTATGTGTTCTTAATTTTCTGTGCTCCATGGTACCCATATGACTTTTGTCTTCATTAATCTACAAAGGATACCACATTTTGTCATTTAAAAAAGGAGCGAGTCCTATAACTAGGAGACTGAAGGTGACTGAAATGATGTTTCACAATAACTTGGAAAAATCAAGGTTTGTTCTGTGGGGACACTACATCACGTTCTCCCAGGACAATAATTCCAAGGCAGTACGTGGCAACCACACTTTCCCAGAATGGTATGATGGAGTGCCTAGAGAGTAAGGAATCTGCAAACCATGTACATTTTTAATGAAATCCACAGTCCTCAGCCATTCACATTGCTGAGGATATGGACTGAGAAATTTCATGATGACAGCAGCTGGCAAGTCACTTGGAGTGCTGTCCATGAGTGATCGGTGCTGATGCAATACAGCAACTGAGCTAAGAGCTAAGAGCTTCGCTTTCTTCTGTGCCTCGCCAAACTCAGAACTGCCCAGAAATAAAAAAGCAGCTGTTTCATTTGGTACCAAAATAAGCATACATGGCTAACCAGTAGGAGGAGCAAACTTGGGATAAACAAATCCTTCCCCAGTTTATCCCCTCCACTAACCTTTGCTCTCTAACTTTAGATTCTAAGTTCTTTGGCGCAGAGATCTGTCTTCTCATACTCTCTACAGAGTCACGCACCTTGATGGTGCTTTGTACATAAAATAAATATTCTTCCCTCTTGTCCACAGAAATCCTGGCCAAAAGACCTAAAGCATTCACACAAATATGAGGGACTAGAGTGCATCCTGTGCTTGCTGGTCTTGACGACTTAAAAAGCATTTCAAAATTTCCTAGCACTAATTAGGCACTAAACTTTCAGAAATTATTGGTGTGAACAAGGATGATGAGAGAATAGCAATCTCTAAAAGTTTAACAGCACAGTTGCTTTGCTGTCTGCTTATACAACTGAACAGTCCATAATGCATTAATGCAATGGGATGACAACTTCAGCTAATCTTTTAGCTTCTAGATAAATCAATACACAAACCTTGACAAGACAGAAGTAGTGCTGGCTGACAAGTGAAGATCTTGAAGGACATTATGCTTTCTACTCTTGTTGGGGTTTAGCTGACCCCTTGCTGACTCAGTTAAGAGACTAGGGGGTCATACTGCGTCCAGCACTGCTGGTGGAGAAGCAAGTTAATACAGTTGCAAAAACACACCTCTTCCAACTCTGTTTAGCATGGCCTTGACTAGGCCAGTCTGGTCGACTGGGTTCCCACCACTGTAACACCAAGACTAGACTACTGTAATACATTCTACATAGGTCTCCCCTCTCAACTCAGAGACTCTGGCTGGTGAAGAATGCTGCAGCTCAGAAGCTAGGAGGAGCATGCCTATTACTCCCATTCTGCAGTCACTCCATTGACTGCCCATCAGTTACTGGGGTCAATTCCAGTTATTGGCTATCACATACAAAGCTCTTCATGGCCTTGGTTTCCCATATCTGCAGGACCATTTCTCTCTGTGTGCTGTACAACGACAGCTCCACTCATCCAAGCAGGGCCTTCTGCAGATGCTGTAAGAAGGCAGACCCTCTCCTCTCACTGAGGGGTCAATTGCAGCCTTCATTTAATAGCCACCAAGATCTTGCATGCCAGGCAGTTTGATTCTGGAAGGTATAATGTCAAGGTGTCTGACCCTGCTGCAACCTTCTCCCCACCCTAAGGTATGCAAAAGTGCACAATAGGCTTCCAAAGCCAGGCTTCTCACCCCAGAACTAATCCCGTTCTTAACTAATCCCGTCATAACCCCATCTTCCGACATTTACCTTTCAGTAGCTACACCTAACACTGATAGCTTTCCCATCCAATACATTGAAGGGGCCATCAAGCAACACTTTGCATTTTGAATAGTTTAACATTAGCCACCATAGTTTGCCCCAAAGCAATCATAGCTTTGCCCAAATCATTGCTCACCTCAGGAAAACCTTTTCAGACCTCTCACACATCTTTGTCCATCTCATGGGGGATACATTAAGATCCACCTCAGGGAGAATTCCTGCTATAACTGGGCTCCCCAGAGCCCCAGTTGTGTGTGTGTGTGTCCTCCTGGATCCAAGCCTCACACCCGAGACACTGGATGTTTTGTCTTGCTCTTCCAAGGACTTTGTGCTTCTAGATAGGTAAATATCACCCATCCTAATCTCTATCCTTCCTACTCTTTTTAAAAACTTTGCCAGCCTTGTATGTTTGTTCCCCCATGTGCTCTTGTGTGTGTTTTTGCTCTTACATTCTCTTTAAATAAAATCTTTTCTATTTAATCTGGACTGGTTTATTTTGAGAGTTCTCAGAGGGAAAAATCCATGTAAACACTGGTAGAGATCTCACTTGTTACCCCCTCTTGCAAGCTCTGTCTCCAATTACGTTTATTCCCATGAATAGATGAATAGAGACACCCCCCCAATTTGGGTAACAATGCTACCCAGGAAATGGGTAAAATCAACAGCTGCAAATACACATGCATTTTCTGTTGTGGTCCTTATCTTTTGGAATGGCCTGCCTGATGAGGTTAAGAAGGTTCCTGGCCTCCTAGCTTTCCACAAACTGTACAAAACTGAATTATAGCAGAGGGCTTTTTTACACAAGTAATGGAGTTTACTGTAATAAAGTGGTTCAGAAAGATGCTTTCATAAAGGGATAGGGACTATGGGCTATACTACTGTGTACTGTCTGTTGCTGGAAGTATGCTCCTCCTGTGTAATTTATGCATCATATAATGTGTCATGTTTAAATGCTTATACTTTGTTTCAGATTTCTGCAATTTAAACCCTACTGCACTATTTGTTGGAAGTCCCTTCCTGTTGATCTTATTGACTTACACTGTATAATCCACCTCCACTCTCAGTGAGGAAGGTGGATTATAAATGACACACACACACACACACACACTACAGAATTAAATAAACATAAACTTTATCAACCACACAAACTATATCCTTCCACTTTTGTTGACTGTGGCTGCAAACTGGGGGACTGATCAGGAAAAGAAAGCTCTTGAAGGCCCCGGTCACACGGGCTGGAAAATGCAGGGGGGAAGTGTGGCTGTTTGCCCCGGGGCAAACTAACGCACGACTGAGAGATCAGACCTCCGGTTGAGGTCCCGTCGAGGTCCCGTGGCCGGGGGGAGGTGCCGATCACACCACAGGCAAAGAAGCGGGGCGGCACGGCAAACAGGGTTGTTGTTTGGGGTTTTTTTACTTTTGTAAACTGAAGTGTCCGCATGCTCCGTTGGGTGCTTGTGCGCATCCGTGGAGGCTTGGGGGGGAAAATGACCTGTTTGCGAGGGGACATGGGCGGGCGCCGGATGCCACCAGAAACACGATCAGATGCCCGCCCTTGCCCCGCGGTTTCCGGAAACTAGTACCTCCAAGGTACTAGTTTTTTTGCCGCGCATCTTCGGAGGGAAGCCTCGGTTGAGCCACGGGAGCTCTACGCTTCCCAGATGTGGCGGTGAGATCGCACCCGGAAAATCCGCCTATCTTCCATCTGTCTAGCGTGGCTACTGTTTCGTGTGACCACAGCCGAAGTTGAACAACATGTAGTTAGGGATATAAAAATTATGCCACCGACAGATACTGCTAAAGGTAAGGGATCACTCTGAAGATGGCAGTGCAGTCATTATGATTCAATGATGCCTTGAGAGTGAAAACAAGCAGAAATTCAGCACAGAACACTGTACCTATAAAGTTTTATCACATTTCTATCTTGCCTTTCCAAGAAACTTAAGGTGCTATATGTAGAACAGCCCCCTCCCATTTTTTTCTTCACAAAAGCTCTGAGTTTGAGAGAGCACTTCAAGGCTACCCAAAGAACTTTATGATTCAGGGAAGTTTTAAACTTAGTTCTCCCTGGTCCTGCTCCAACACTCTAACCACTTCTGCAGGTTTTATCTTCAGGGGGGACAGAATCAGAAGGGGAAGAAGACTGAGGGGCTACGTCCGTAGGAAATATTTAATATTTAAATCCCAAGAGGGCTCATAACATGTAACGATATGTAATATAATTAGAACAAAATATCAATAAAACCTCAGTAACATCATCAAAGTTCAATGCTATAAAATAGCCCCATATCTTGCTGAATCAAGTGGTCATGGCATTTCCCCCACAAAGTGCCAGTGTGGGGTAGTGGTTAGAGTATTGGACTAGTATCTGGGAGACCCAGGTTCAAACCCCAACTCTGTCACGGAAAGTTGCTGGATGACCATGGGCAAAACACACACCCTCACCCTAACTTACCTCGAAGGTTTGTTGTGAGCATAAAATGGAGGGGAGGAGAATGATGTAAGCTGCTTTGGGTCCCCACTGGAGAGAAAGGCAGGCTATACAGTGTAAGGGCTGCCCCAGAAAGTGACTTGCTCATTCTCATTATAGTTATTATTTCTGTTAATGAGGGGGTCTCTTGGGAGGGGCTTTTCTAACCAATGGCAGTAAATTTTGGGAGGGGTAGTCACATGGGCATGTTCTTGAAAACAGGCAAGTATCAGGCTACAGAGTACTTTCAAGGGTGAATTCCGTACTATGTATTGGACCCAGAAACTTAATGGCTGCCAGGGTAAGTGCTGCAAGATTGGTCGAACGTGCTACTTCTGGATTCCTCATTATATCAAGTAGGACAGCTACAGTATATTTTGCAAGGAGTCACCTGGGTGTGACAAAAATTACAAGATCAAGGCCAGAGAGACTGAAGATGTGAGAAGTTAACAGTAGATTGTTTGTACCAAGAAGGGGAAAAACTGTAAACAGGATTTTCTTTTATTTAGTGATTTATAGTCCACTTTTTCCCACTGGGGACTCCCAGCAGCTTACTGAAAGCCTAGAAAACTATAATTTAGGTTAACAAAGAAAAATAAAAATATACAATAGAACTCCTAATCCTGAACTAGTTCTCTGTAAGGACTTTGTAGCCAGTCCCTTAAGTGTGAGGAGGTAAGAATTATAGCCTGGCATTATCAAAATGTCTAAACACTAAGCAGATCTATACTATTACAAATGTTGATACAGGGTGGATATTATGTAGCCTTCTTGTACTTACAAAACCATTATCTAAAACCTTTAAATGCTACCATAAAATACTCACCTTTCTTGCAAAATAAGTTTATTTTCCTTCTTCCAGAACTCTTTAAAATCAGAACTGAATTCATGCCAAATACTGAAGAAAGCATTTAAGGACACCTCCTTTTCACTCATTTTTGGTTTCATACAGAAGTATGCTGTAGTCTCCAAAAAGCTGTCAAAGAAAACAAAATGGCAGATATTTTATTAGCAACAACAGGGTGAATTTTCTCTCTGTCCAAATACCTATTTCATACATGACTGATGCAGCAGGCCGATAGCAATCAGAAACGCAGGTCTGGCTCTTTCATGTTCATATTGTGAGTTAGAATTACTTTGCAAACTAGAGGCCTGTTGTTTATCACAGAAATACAGTTTTGAGACAAAAGCTTTTTACATTTTTTCAGCTGAAAGAGAATTTTTCAAATGCAAGAAAAATCAGACTCTTGCAACAATTCACCCAGGGGGGGGACCCCACCCCGACGTGAACGTCACCTGGAAGTGACGCGACCATGCCGGGCATTCTGGGGGTGGGGCCACGGTCATCCGAGGGAAAACTCTATGGTTTTCCCTCGGATGGTCATGGCCCCGCCCCCAGCATGCCCAGCGTCGTCATGTCACTTCCGGGTGACGTGCGTGTGGCGTGCGCTCCAGCCACGGACTGGGAGTCCCCCGGTAAGAAGAAATTTCCACTTGGCAACCCTAAATGCCATAGAGGCTACCTGTTAAAAGCTGCCATTTCCTCCAGAGGAGCTGATCTCTGCAGCCTGGAGATCACTCTGAGAGATCTCCAGGCTCCACCTGGAAGCTGGCAACCCTAGTTCATGTGCTATATCTCTACTATACCTGAATCGTTTTATAAATCTGCACCACACTGGCTACCGTGATTCTTGACAATATTTGAACAAGGTGTTTCATCTCCATCAGGAAGAAAAGGTGAAAAGTCACATACTGATTGAACTAAAACGCTTCCATGCATGACACTTTGGAATAAAAACACAGTAAGGCAGCTATCATTAAAAAACACACAGTTTTATGTGAAAGCAGACCACATTTATGTTTGCTCTTTCTTTGTTGCTATCTCCATCAGGAAGAAAAGGTGAAAAGTCACATACTGATTGAACTAAAACGCTTCCATGCATGACACTTTGGAATAAAAACACAGTAAGGCAGCTATCATTAAAAAAAACCCACCGTTTTATGAAAGCGCAGTCCATTTATTTGTTTGCTCTTTCTTTGTTGCTAGATGAACACCACACCCAGACATGCAGTCCAGAACATAACCAAACTGATGAACCTTTCCACTTCTTACACACCTGAGAAATCCTTGGATTTAGAAGCATACAAGGGGTGGACCCGCGATAC